>NW_027520058.1:305000-470254 GCF_051989625.1 Stigmatopora argus | reverse complement strand
CCCAGGAATAGTGCATTGAAAGCCCGCAGAAAGTTTTGGAAAATATCGGTAAATTTGGGAAAATGTCAAAAATGGTCGAAAATGTTTAAAATCAACCCAGGAATAGTGCATTGAAAGCCCGCAGAAAGTTTTGGAAAAGATCGGTAAATTTGGGAAAATGTCAAAAATGGTCGAAAATGTTTAAAATCAACCCAGGAATAGTGCATTGAAAGCCCGCAGAAAGTTTTGGAAAAGATCGGTAAATTTGGGAAAATGTCAAAAATGGTCAAAAATGTTTAAAATCAACCCAGGAATAGTGCATTGAAAGCCCGCAGAAAGTTTTGGAAAAGATCGGTATATTTGGGAAAATGTCAAAAATGGTCGAAAATGTTTAAAATCAACCCAGGAATAGTGCATTGAAAGCCCGCAGAAAGTTTTGGAAAAGATCGGTAAATTTGGGAAAATGTCAAAAATGGTCAAAAATGTTTAAAATCAACCCAGGAATAGTGCATTGAAAGCCCGCAGAAAGTTTTGGAAAAGATCGGTAAATTTGGGAAAATGTCAAAAATGGTCGAAAATGTTTAAAATCAACCCAGGAATAGTGCATTGAAAGCCCGCAGAAAGTTTTGGAAAAGATCGGTAAATTTGGGAAAATGTCAAAAATGGTCGAAAATGTTTAAAATCAACCCAGGAATAGTGCATTGAAAGCCCGCAGAAAGTTTTGGAAAAGATCGGTAAATTTGGGAAAATGTCAAAAATGGTCGAAAATGTTTAAAATCAACCCAGGAATAGTGCATTGAAAGCCCGCAGAAAGTTTTGGAAAAGATCGGTAAATTTGGGAAAATGTCAAAAATGGTCGAAAATGTTTAAAATCAACCCAGGAATAGTGCATTGAAAGCCCGCAGAAAGTTTTGGAAAATATCGGTAAATTTGGGAAAATGTCAAAAATGGTCGAAAATGTTTAAAATCAACCCAGGAATAGTGCATTGAAAGCCCGCAGAAAGTTTTGGAAAAGATCGGTAAATTTGGGAAAATGTCAAAAATGGTCAAAAATGTTTAAAATCAACCCAGGAATAGTGCATTGAAAGCCCGCAGAAAGTTTTGGAAAAGATCGGTAAATTTGGGAAAATGTCAAAAATGGTCGAAAATGTTTAAAATCAACCCAGGAATAGTGCATTGAAAGCCCGCAGAAAGTTTTGGAAAAGATCGGTAAATTTGGGAAAATGTCAAAAATGGTCAAAAATGTTTAAAATCAACCCAGGAATAGTGCATTGAAAGCCCGCAGAAAGTTTTGGAAAAGATCGGTAAATTTGGGAAAATGTCAAAAATGGTCGAAAATGTTTAAAATCAACCCAGGAATAGTGCATTGAAAGCCCGCAGAAAGTTTTGGAAAAGATCGGTAAATTTGGGAAAATGTCAAAAATGGTCAAAAATGTTTAAAATCAACCCAGGAATAGTGCATTGAAAGCCCGCAGAAAGTTTTGGAAAAGATCGGTAAATTTGGGAAAATGTCAAAAATGGTCGAAAATGTTTAAAATCAACCCAGGAATAGTGCATTGAAAGCCCGCAGAAAGTTTTGGAAAAGATCGGTAAATTTGGGAAAATGTCAAAAATGGTCGAAAATGTTTAAAATCAACCCAGGAATAGTGCATTGAAAGCCCGCAGAAATTTTTTCTGGGTCTACCAGCGCTAGAAATTTTTTTTGGGTCTACCAGGGGTAGAATTTTTTTTTTTTTTTTTTTTAATTTTTAAAACGTTATTTAGCTCTAGGCGGCGTACAGGGCTCCACAGATGGGTTTGGGTTTGGGTTTGGGTTAGAGTTAGGGGTTGGGTTGGGGTCAACCCAGGCAAAGTGCAGACATGAATATCGGGCACTGGAGGTGATTTTCCTGGGTAAAAGACAGCCATAAACGTCGGCGCGACCAAATACGACGACATACGACCATTCTCAAAAGTGCCCAAAATGCACTAAAATTGGTTTTAAATCAGCACTCATCGATCAAATACAAATATTATATATTTAATACAAATATTTGACCTTTTTAAACATTAAAACCGGGCCCAGGAGGGTGATTTACCCGAAGAAATGACACTTTTGACCCGGCAATTTGACCCTAATTGCAGTAAAAAAAAATGTCCACAGTGTGGCAGAGTTCTGCGGGTTCCATAGCGGCCCAGTGCGTACATTGGAACATGTGGAAAAAGTTGGAAAAATGTTAAACATGGTCGAAAATGGTTAAAATCAACCCAGAAATAGTGCATTGAAAGCCCGCAGAAAGTTTTGGAAAAGATCGGTAAATTTGGGAAAATGTCAAAAATGGTCGAAAATGTTTAAAATCAACCCAGGAATAGTGCATTGAAAGCCCGCAGAAAGTTTTGGAAAAGATCGGTAAATTTGGGAAAATGTCAAAAATGGTCAAAAATGTTTAAAATCAACCCAGGAATAGTGCATTGAAAGCCCGCAGAAAGTTTTGGAAAAGATCGGTAAATTTGGGAAAATGTCAAAAATGGTCGAAAATGTTTAAAATCAACCCAGGAATAGTGCATTGAAAGCCCGCAGAAAGTTTTGGAAAAGATCGGTAAATTTGGGAAAATGTCAAAAATGGTCAAAAATGTTTAAAATCAACCCAGGAATAGTGCATTGAAAGCCCGCAAAAAGTTTTGGAAAAGATCGGTAAATTTGGGAAAATGTCAAAAATGGTCGAAAATGTTTAAAATCAACCCAGGAATAGTGCACCGAAAGCCCGCAGAAAGTTTTGGAAAAGATCGGTAAATTTAAATTTAAGCGTTTTTTTTCTAAGTGTGGAGGGACTTAGAAAAAATCCGCTTAAATTTAAGCGTTTTTTTTCTAAGTGTGGAGGGACTTAGAAAAAATCCGCTTAAATTTAAGCGTTTTTTTTCTAAGTGTGGAGGGACTTAGAAAAAATCCGCTTAAATTTAAGCGTTTTTTTTCTAAGTGTGGAGGGACTTAGAAAAATTTCTGGAGCTCAGAAATTCAGCGGGGCATCAGCCGACCCAATCCGCTCACGGTGCACTATTCTCGGATCGACTCGGGGCGAACCCCCGCCGATTTTAAAAGTGCTGAAACTCGAAAAATATACGGAGCTCGACGATGAAACCTGGTATCTGTCGATAATAGTGCATCGAAAGCCCGCAGAAAGTTTTGGAAAAAGATCGGTAAATTTGGGAAAATGTCAAAAATGGTCGAAAATGTTTAAAATCAACCCAGGAATAGTGCACCGAAAGCCCGCAGAAAGTTTTGGAAAAGATCGGTAAATTTGGGAAAATGTCAAAAATGGTCGAAAATGTTTAAAATCAACCCAGGAATAGTGCATTGAAAGCCCGCAGAAAGTTTTGGAAAAGATCGGTAAATTTGGGAAAATGTCAAAAATGGTCAAAAATGTTTAAAATCAACCCAGGAATAGTGCATTGAAAGCCCGCAGAAAGTTTTGGAAAAGATCGGTAAATTTGGGAAAATGTCAAAAATGGTCGAAAATGTTTAAAATCAACCCAGGAATAGTGCATTGAAAGCCCGCAGAAAGTTTTGGAAAAGATCGGTAAATTTGGGAAAATGTCAAAAATGGTCGAAAATGTTTAAAATTAACCCAGGAATAGTGCATTGAAAGCCCGCAGAAAGTTTTGGAAAAGATCGGTAAATTTGGGAAAATGTCAAAAATGGTCAAAAATGTTTAAAATCAACCCAGGAATAGTGCATTGAAAGCCCGCAGAAAGTTTTGGAAAAGATCGGTAAATTTGGGAAAATGTCAAAAATGGTCGAAAATGTTTAAAATCAACCCAGGAATAGTGCATTGAAAGCCCGCAGAAAGTTTTGGAAAAGATCGGTAAATTTGGGAAAATGTCAAAAATGGTCAAAAATGTTTAAAATCAACCCAGGAATAGTGCATTGAAAGCCCGCAGAAAGTTTTGGAAAAGATCGGTAAATTTGGGAAAATGTCAAAAATGGTCGAAAATGTTTAAAATCAACCCAGGAATAGTGCATTGAAAGCCCGCAGAAAGTTTTGGAAAATATCGGTAAATTTGGGAAAATGTCAAAAATGGTCGAAAATGTTTAAAATCAACCCAGGAATAGTGCATTGAAAGCCCGCAGAAAGTTTTGGAAAAGATCGGTAAATTTGGGAAAATGTCAAAAATGGTCGAAAATGTTTAAAATCAACCCAGGAATAGTGCATTGAAAGCCCGCAGAAAGTTTTGGAAAAGATCGGTAAATTTGGGAAAATGTCAAAAATGGTCAAAAATGTTTAAAATCAACCCAGGAATAGTGCATTGAAAGCCCGCAGAAAGTTTTGGAAAAGATCGGTATATTTGGGAAAATGTCAAAAATGGTCGAAAATGTTTAAAATCAACCCAGGAATAGTGCATTGAAAGCCCGCAGAAAGTTTTGGAAAAGATCGGTAAATTTGGGAAAATGTCAAAAATGGTCAAAAATGTTTAAAATCAACCCAGGAATAGTGCATTGAAAGCCCGCAGAAAGTTTTGGAAAAGATCGGTAAATTTGGGAAAATGTCAAAAATGGTAGAAAATGTTTAAAATCAACCCAGGAATAGTGCATTGAAAGCCCGCAGAAAGTTTTGGAAAAGATCGGTAAATTTGGGAAAATGTCAAAAATGGTCGAAAATGTTTAAAATCAACCCAGGAATAGTGCATTGAAAGCCCGCAGAAAGTTTTGGAAAAGATCGGTAAATTTGGGAAAATGTCAAAAATGGTCAAAAATGTTTAAAATCAACCCAGGAATAGTGCATTGAAAGCCCGCAGAAAGTTTTGGAAAAGATCGGTAAATTTGGGAAAATGTCAAAAATGGTCGAAAATGTTTAAAATCAACCCAGGAATAGTGCATTGAAAGCCCGCAGAAAGTTTTGGAAAATATCGGTAAATTTGGGAAAATGTCAAAAATGGTCGAAAATGTTTAAAATCAACCCAGGAATAGTGCATTGAAAGCCCGCAGAAAGTTTTGGAAAAGATCGGTAAATTTGGGAAAATGTCAAAAATGGTCGAAAATGTTTAAAATCAACCCAGGAATAGTGCATTGAAAGCCCGCAGAAAGTTTTGGAAAAGATCGGTAAATTTGGGAAAATGTCAAAAATGGTCAAAAATGTTTAAAATCAACCCAGGAATAGTGCATTGAAAGCCCGCAGAAAGTTTTGGAAAAGATCGGTATATTTGGGAAAATGTCAAAAATGGTCGAAAATGTTTAAAATCAACCCAGGAATAGTGCATTGAAAGCCCGCAGAAAGTTTTGGAAAAGATCGGTAAATTTGGGAAAATGTCAAAAATGGTCAAAAATGTTTAAAATCAACCCAGGAATAGTGCATTGAAAGCCCGCAGAAAGTTTTGGAAAAGATCGGTAAATTTGGGAAAATGTCAAAAATGGTCGAAAATGTTTAAAATCAACCCAGGAATAGTGCATTGAAAGCCCGCAGAAAGTTTTGGAAAAGATCGGTAAATTTGGGAAAATGTCAAAAATGGTCGAAAATGTTTAAAATCAACCCAGGAATAGTGCATTGAAAGCCCGCAGAAAGTTTTGGAAAAGATCGGTAAATTTGGGAAAATGTCAAAAATGGTCGAAAATGTTTAAAATCAACCCAGGAATAGTGCATTGAAAGCCCGCAGAAAGTTTTGGAAAAGATCGGTAAATTTGGGAAAATGTCAAAAATGGTCGAAAATGTTTAAAATCAACCCAGGAATAGTGCATTGAAAGCCCGCAGAAAGTTTTGGAAAATATCGGTAAATTTGGGAAAATGTCAAAAATGGTCGAAAATGTTTAAAATCAACCCAGGAATAGTGCATTGAAAGCCCGCAGAAAGTTTTGGAAAAGATCGGTAAATTTGGGAAAATGTCAAAAATGGTCAAAAATGTTTAAAATCAACCCAGGAATAGTGCATTGAAAGCCCGCAGAAAGTTTTGGAAAAGATCGGTAAATTTGGGAAAATGTCAAAAATGGTCGAAAATGTTTAAAATCAACCCAGGAATAGTGCATTGAAAGCCCGCAGAAAGTTTTGGAAAAGATCGGTAAATTTGGGAAAATGTCAAAAATGGTCAAAAATGTTTAAAATCAACCCAGGAATAGTGCATTGAAAGCCCGCAGAAAGTTTTGGAAAAGATCGGTAAATTTGGGAAAATGTCAAAAATGGTCGAAAATGTTTAAAATCAACCCAGGAATAGTGCATTGAAAGCCCGCAGAAAGTTTTGGAAAAGATCGGTAAATTTGGGAAAATGTCAAAAATGGTCAAAAATGTTTAAAATCAACCCAGGAATAGTGCATTGAAAGCCCGCAGAAAGTTTTGGAAAAGATCGGTAAATTTGGGAAAATGTCAAAAATGGTCGAAAATGTTTAAAATCAACCCAGGAATAGTGCATTGAAAGCCCGCAGAAAGTTTTGGAAAAGATCGGTAAATTTGGGAAAATGTCAAAAATGGTCGAAAATGTTTAAAATCAACCCAGGAATAGTGCATTGAAAGCCCGCAGAAATTTTTTCTGGGTCTACCAGCGCTAGAAATTTTTTTTGGGTCTACCAGGGGTAGAATTTTTTTTTTTTTTTTTTTTAATTTTTAAAACGTTATTTAGCTCTAGGCGGCGTACAGGGCTCCACAGATGGGTTTGGGTTTGGGTTTGGGTTAGAGTTAGGGGTTGGGTTGGGGTCAACCCAGGCAAAGTGCAGACATGAATATCGGGCACTGGAGGTGATTTTCCTGGGTAAAAGACAGCCATAAACGTCGGCGCGACCAAATACGACGACATACGACCATTCTCAAAAGTGCCCAAAATGCACTAAAATTGGTTTTAAATCAGCACTCATCGATCAAATACAAATATTATATATTTAATACAAATATTTGACCTTTTTAAACATTAAAACCGGGCCCAGGAGGGTGATTTACCCGAAGAAATGACACTTTTGACCCGGCAATTTGACCCTAATTGCAGTAAAAAAAAATGTCCACAGTGTGGCAGAGTTCTGCGGGTTCCATAGCGGCCCAGTGCGTACATTGGAACATGTGGAAAAAGTTGGAAAAATGTTAAACATGGTCGAAAATGGTTAAAATCAACCCAGAAATAGTGCATTGAAAGCCCGCAGAAAGTTTTGGAAAAGATCGGTAAATTTGGGAAAATGTCAAAAATGGTCGAAAATGTTTAAAATCAACCCAGGAATAGTGCATTGAAAGCCCGCAGAAAGTTTTGGAAAAGATCGGTAAATTTGGGAAAATGTCAAAAATGGTCAAAAATGTTTAAAATCAACCCAGGAATAGTGCATTGAAAGCCCGCAGAAAGTTTTGGAAAAGATCGGTAAATTTGGGAAAATGTCAAAAATGGTCGAAAATGTTTAAAATCAACCCAGGAATAGTGCATTGAAAGCCCGCAGAAAGTTTTGGAAAAGATCGGTAAATTTGGGAAAATGTCAAAAATGGTCAAAAATGTTTAAAATCAACCCAGGAATAGTGCATTGAAAGCCCGCAAAAAGTTTTGGAAAAGATCGGTAAATTTGGGAAAATGTCAAAAATGGTCGAAAATGTTTAAAATCAACCCAGGAATAGTGCACCGAAAGCCCGCAGAAAGTTTTGGAAAAGATCGGTAAATTTAAATTTAAGCGTTTTTTTTCTAAGTGTGGAGGGACTTAGAAAAAATCCGCTTAAATTTAAGCGTTTTTTTTCTAAGTGTGGAGGGACTTAGAAAAAATCCGCTTAAATTTAAGCGTTTTTTTTCTAAGTGTGGAGGGACTTAGAAAAAATCCGCTTAAATTTAAGCGTTTTTTTTCTAAGTGTGGAGGGACTTAGAAAAATTTCTGGAGCTCAGAAATTCAGCGGGGCATCAGCCGACCCAATCCGCTCACGGTGCACTATTCTCGGATCGACTCGGGGCGAACCCCCGCCGATTTTAAAAGTGCTGAAACTCGAAAAATATACGGAGCTCGACGATGAAACCTGGTATCTGTCGATAATAGTGCATCGAAAGCCCGCAGAAAGTTTTGGAAAAAGATCGGTAAATTTGGGAAAATGTCAAAAATGGTCGAAAATGTTTAAAATCAACCCAGGAATAGTGCACCGAAAGCCCGCAGAAAGTTTTGGAAAAGATCGGTAAATTTGGGAAAATGTCAAAAATGGTCGAAAATGTTTAAAATCAACCCAGGAATAGTGCATTGAAAGCCCGCAGAAAGTTTTGGAAAAGATCGGTAAATTTGGGAAAATGTCAAAAATGGTCAAAAATGTTTAAAATCAACCCAGGAATAGTGCATTGAAAGCCCGCAGAAAGTTTTGGAAAAGATCGGTAAATTTGGGAAAATGTCAAAAATGGTCGAAAATGTTTAAAATCAACCCAGGAATAGTGCATTGAAAGCCCGCAGAAAGTTTTGGAAAAGATCGGTAAATTTGGGAAAATGTCAAAAATGGTCGAAAATGTTTAAAATTAACCCAGGAATAGTGCATCGAAAGACCGCAGAAATTTTTTCTGGGTCTACCAGCGCTAGAAATTTTTTTTGGTTCTACCAGGGGTAGAAATTTTTTTTTTTTTTTTAATTTTTAAAACGTTATTTAGCTCTAGGCGGCGTACAGGGCTCCACAGATGGGTTTGGGTTTGGGTTTGGGTTAGAGTTAGGGGTTGGGTTGGGGTCAACCCAGGCAAAGTGCAGACATGAATATCGGGCACTGGAGGTGATTTTCCTGGGTAAAAGACAGCCATAAACGTCGGCGCGACCAAATACGACGACATACGACCATTCTCAAAAGTGCCCAAAATGCACTAAAATTGGTTTTAAATCAGCACTCATCGATCAAATACAAATATTATATATTTAATACAAATATTTGACCTTTTTAAACATTAAAACCGGGCCCAGGAGGGTGATTTACCCGAAGAAATGACACTTTTGACCTGGCAATTTGACCCTAATTGCAGTAAAAAAAAATGTCCACAGTGTGGCAGAGTTCTGCGGGTTCCATAGCGGCCCAGTGCGTACATTGGAACATGTGGAAAAAGTTGGAAAAATGTTAAAAATGGTCGAAAATGGTTAAAATCAACCCAGAAATAGTGCATTGAAAGCCCGCAGAAAGTTTTGGAAAAGATCGGTAAATTTGGGAAAATGTCAAAAATGGTCGAAAATGTTTAAAATCAACCCAGGAATAGTGCATTGAAAGCCCGCAGAAAGTTTTGGAAAAGATCGGTAAATTTGGGAAAATGTCAAAAATGGTCGAAAATGTTTAAAATCAACCCAGAAATAGTGCATTGAAAGCCCGCAGAAAGTTTTGGAAAAGATCGGTAAATTTGGGAAAATGTCAAAAATGGTCGAAAATGTTTAAAATCAACCCAGGAATAGTGCATTGAAAGCCCGCAGAAAGTTTTGGAAAAGATCGGTAAATTTGGGAAAATGTCAAAAATGGTCGAAAATGTTTAAAATCAACCCAGGAATAGTGCATTGAAAGCCCGCAGAAAGTTTTGGAAAAGATCGGTAAATTTGGGAAAATGTCAAAAATGGTCAAAAATGTTTAAAATCAACCCAGGAATAGTGCATTGAAAGCCCGCAGAAAGTTTTGGAAAAGATCGGTAAATTTGGGAAAATGTCAAAAATGGTCGAAAATGTTTAAAATCAACCCAGGAATAGTGCATTGAAAGCCCGCAGAAAGTTTTGGAAAAGATCGGTAAATTTGGGAAAATGTCAAAAATGGTCGAAAATGTTTAAAATTAACCCAGGAATAGTGCATCGAAAGACCGCAGAAATTTTTTCTGGGTCTACCAGCGCTAGAATTTTTTTTTGGGTCTACCAGGGGTAGAAATTTTTTTTTTTTTTTTTTAATTTTTAAAACGTTATTTAGCTCTAGGCGGCGTACAGGGCTCCACAGATGGGTTTGGGTTTGGGTTTGGGTTAGAGTTAGGGGTTGGGTTGGGGTCAACCCAGGCAAAGTGCAGACATGAATATCGGGCACTGGAGGTGATTTTCCTGGGTAAAAGACAGCCATAAACGTCGGCGCGACCAAATACGACGACATACGACCATTCTCAAAAGTGCCCAAAATGCACTAAAATTGGTTTTAAATCAGCACTCATCGATCAAATACAAATATTATATATTTAATACAAATATTTGACCTTTTTAAACATTAAAACCGGGCCCAGGAGGGTGATTTACCCGAAGAAATGACACTTTTGACCTGGCAATTTGACCCTAATTGCAGTAAAAAAAAATGTCCACAGTGTGGCAGAGTTCTGCGGGTTCCATAGCGGCCCAGTGCGTACATTGGAACATGTGGAAAAAGTTGGAAAAATGTTAAAAATGGTCGAAAATGTTTAAAATCAACCCAGGAATAGTGCATTGAAAGCCCGCAGAAAGTTTTGGAAAAGATCGGTAAATTTGGGAAAATGTCAAAAATGGTCGAAAATGTTTAAAATCAACCCAGGAATAGTGCATTGAAAGCCCGCAGAAAGTTTTGGAAAAGATCGGTAAATTTGGGAAAATGTCAAAAATGGTCGAAAATGTTTAAAATTAACCCAGGAATAGTGCATCGAAAGACCGCAGAAATTTTTTCTGGGTCTACCAGCGCTAGAAATTTTTTTTGGGTCTACCAGGGGTAGAATTTTTTTTTTTTTTTTTTTATTCTCAAAAGTGCCCAAAATGCACTAAAATTGGTTTTAAATCAGCACTCATCGATCAAATACAAATATTATATATTTAATACAAATATTTGACCTTTTTAAACATTAAAACCGGGCCCAGGAGGGTGATTTACCCGAAGAAATGACACTTTTGACCCGGCAATTTGACCCTAATTGCAGTAAAAAAAAATGTCCACAGTGTGGCAGAGTTCTGCGGGTTCCATAGCGGCCCAGTGCGTACATTGGAACATGTGGAAAAAGTTGGAAAAATGTTAAAAATGGTCGAAAATGGTTAAAATCAACCCAGAAATAGTGCATTGAAAGCCCGCAGAAAGTTTTGGAAAAGATCGGTAAATTTGGGAAAATGTCAAAAATGGTCGAAAATGTTTAAAATCAACCCAGGAATAGTGCATTGAAAGCCCGCAGAAAGTTTTGGAAAAGATCGGTAAATTTGGGAAAATGTCAAAAATGGTCAAAAATGTTTAAAATCAACCCAGGATTAGTGCATTGAAAGCCCGCAGAAAGTTTTGGAAAAGATGGGTAAATTTGGGAAAATGTCAAAAATGGTCGAAAATGTTTAAAATCAACCCAGGAATAGTGCATTGAAAGCCCGCAGAAAGTTTTGGAAAAGATCGGTAAATTTGGGAAAATGTCAAAAATGGTCGAAAATGTTTAAAATCAACCCAGGAATAGTGCATTGAAAGCCCGCAGAAAGTTTTGGAAAAGATCGGTAAATTTGGGAAAATGTCAAAAATGGTCGAAAATGTTTAAAATCAACCCAGGAATAGTGCATTGAAAGCCCGCAGAAAGTTTTGGAAAAGATCGGTAAATTTGGGAAAATGTCAAAAATGGTCGAAAATGTTTAAAATCAACCCAGGAATAGTGCATTGAAAGCCCGCAGAAAGTTTTGGAAAAGATCGGTAAATTTGGGAAAATGTCAAAAATGGTCGAAAATGTTTAAAATTAACCCAGGAATAGTGCATCGAAAGACCGCAGAAATTTTTTCTGGGTCTACCAGCGCTAGAATTTTTTTTTGGGTCTACCAGGGGTAGAAATTTTTTTTTTTTTTTTTAATTTTTAAAACGTTATTTAGCTCTAGGCGGCGTACAGGGCTCCACAGATGGGTTTGGGTTTGGGTTTGGGTTAGAGTTAGGGGTTGGGTTGGGGTCAACCCAGGCAAAGTGCAGACATGAATATCGGGCACTGGAGGTGATTTTCCTGGGTAAAAGACAGCCATAAACGTCGGCGCGACCAAATACGACGACATACGACCATTCTCAAAAGTGCCCAAAATGCACTAAAATTGGTTTTAAATCAGCACTCATCGATCAAATACAAATATTATATATTTAATACAAATATTTGACCTTTTTAAACATTAAAACCGGGCCCAGGAGGGTGATTTACCCGAAGAAATGACACTTTTGACCTGGCAATTTGACCCTAATTGCAGTAAAAAAAAATGTCCACAGTGTGGCAGAGTTCTGCGGGTTCCATAGCGGCCCAGTGCGTACATTGGAACATGTGGAAAAAGTTGGAAAAATGTTAAAAATGGTCGAAAATGTTTAAAATCAACCCAGGAATAGTGCATTGAAAGCCCGCAGAAAGTTTTGGAAAAGATCGGTAAATTTGGGAAAATGTCAAAAATGGTCGAAAATGTTTAAAATCAACCCAGGAATAGTGCATTGAAAGCCCGCAGAAAGTTTTGGAAAAGATCGGTAAATTTGGGAAAATGTCAAAAATGGTCGAAAATGTTTAAAATTAACCCAGGAATAGTGCATCGAAAGACCGCAGAAATTTTTTCTGGGTCTACCAGCGCTAGAAATTTTTTTTGGGTCTACCAGGGGTAGAATTTTTTTTTTTTTTTTTTTATTCTCAAAAGTGCCCAAAATGCACTAAAATTGGTTTTAAATCAGCACTCATCGATCAAATACAAATATTATATATTTAATACAAATATTTGACCTTTTTAAACATTAAAACCGGGCCCAGGAGGGTGATTTACCCGAAGAAATGACACTTTTGACCCGGCAATTTGACCCTAATTGCAGTAAAAAAAAATGTCCACAGTGTGGCAGAGTTCTGCGGGTTCCATAGCGGCCCAGTGCGTACATTGGAACATGTGGAAAAAGTTGGAAAAATGTTAAAAATGGTCGAAAATGGTTAAAATCAACCCAGAAATAGTGCATTGAAAGCCCGCAGAAAGTTTTGGAAAAGATCGGTAAATTTGGGAAAATGTCAAAAATGGTCGAAAATGTTTAAAATCAACCCAGGAATAGTGCATTGAAAGCCCGCAGAAAGTTTTGGAAAAGATCGGTAAATTTGGGAAAATGTCAAAAATGGTCGAAAATGTTTAAAATCAACCCAGGAATAGTGCATTGAAAGCCCGCAGAAAGTTTTGGAAAAGATCGGTAAATTTGGGAAAATGTCAAAAATGGTCAAAAATGTTTAAAATCAACCCAGGAATAGTGCATTGAAAGCCCGCAGAAAGTTTTGGAAAAGATCGGTAAATTTGGGAAAATGTCAAAAATGGTCGAAAATGTTTAAAATCAACCCAGGAATAGTGCATTGAAAGCCCGCAGAAAGTTTTGGAAAAGATCGGTAAATTTGGGAAAATGTCAAAAATGGTCGAAAATGTTTAAAATCAACCCAGGAATAGTGCATTGAAAGCCCGCAGAAAGTTTTGGAAAAGATCGGTATATTTGGGAAAATGTCAAAAATGGTCGAAAATGTTTAAAATCAACCCAGGAATAGTGCATTGAAAGCCCGCAGAAAGTTTTGGAAAAGATCGGTAAATTTGGGAAAATGTCAAAAATGGTCAAAAATGTTTAAAATCAACCCAGGAATAGTTCATTGAAAGCCCGCAGAAAGTTTTGGAAAAGATCGGTAAATTTGGGAAAATGTCAAAAATGGTCAAAAATGTTTAAAATCAACCCAGGAATAGTGCATTGAAAGCCCGCAGAAAGTTTTGGAAAAGATCGGTAAATTTGGGAAAATGTCAAAAATGGTCGAAAATGTTTAAAATCAACCCAGGAATAGTGCATTGAAAGCCCGCAGAAAGTTTTGGAAAAGATCGGTAAATTTGGGAAAATGTCAAAAATGGTCGAAAATGTTTAAAATTAACCCAGGAATAGTGCATCGAAAGACCGCAGAAATTTTTTCTGGGTCTACCAGCGCTAGAAATTTTTTTTGGGTCTACCAGGGGTAGAATTTTTTTTTTTTTTTTTTTTAATTTTTAAAACGTTATTTAGCTCTAGGCGGCGTACAGGGCTCCACAGATGGGTTTGGGTTTGGGTTTGGGTTAGAGTTAGGGGTTGGGTTGGGGTCAACCCAGGCAAAGTGCAGACATGAATATCGGGCACTGGAGGTGATTTTCCTGGGTAAAAGACAGCCATAAACGTCGGCGCGACCAAATACGACGACATACGACCATTCTCAAAAGTGCCCAAAATGCACTAAAATTGGTTTTAAATCAGCACTCATCGATCAAATACAAATATTATATATTTAATACAAATATTTGACCTTTTTAAACATTAAAACCGGGCCCAGGAGGGTGATTTACCCGAAGAAATGACACTTTTGACCTGGCAATTTGACCCTAATTGCAGTAAAAAAAAATGTCCACAGTGTGGCAGAGTTCTGCGGGTTCCATAGCGGCCCAGTGCGTACATTGGAACATGTGGAAAAAGTTGGAAAAATGTTAAACATGGTCGAAAATGGTTAAAATCAACCCAGAAATAGTGCATTGAAAGCCCGCAGAAAGTTTTGGAAAAGATCGGTAAATTTGGGAAAATGTCAAAAATGGTCGAAAATGTTTAAAATCAACCCAGGAATAGTGCATTGAAAGCCCGCAGAAAGTTTTGGAAAAGATCGGTAAATTTGGGAAAATGTCAAAAATGGTCAAAAATGTTTAAAATCAACCCAGGATTAGTGCATTGAAAGCCCGCAGAAAGTTTTGGAAAAGATGGGTAAATTTGGGAAAATGTCAAAAATGGTCGAAAATGTTTAAAATCAACCCAGGAATAGTGCATTGAAAGCCCGCAGAAAGTTTTGGAAAAGATCGGTAAATTTGGGAAAATGTCAAAAATGGTCGAAAATGTTTAAAATCAACCCAGGAATAGTGCATTGAAAGCCCGCAGAAAGTTTTGGAAAAGATCGGTAAATTTGGGAAAATGTCAAAAATGGTCGAAAATGTTTAAAATCAACCCAGGAATAGTGCATTGAAAGCCCGCAGAAAGTTTTGGAAAAGATCGGTAAATTTGGGAAAATGTCAAAAATGGTCGAAAATGTTTAAAATCAACCCAGGAATAGTGCATTGAAAGCCCGCAGAAAGTTTTGGAAAAGATCGGTAAATTTGGGAAAATGTCAAAAATGGTCGAAAATGTTTAAAATTAACCCAGGAATAGTGCATCGAAAGACCGCAGAAATTTTTTCTGGGTCTACCAGCGCTAGAATTTTTTTTTGGGTCTACCAGGGGTAGAAATTTTTTTTTTTTTTTTTAATTTTTAAAACGTTATTTAGCTCTAGGCGGCGTACAGGGCTCCACAGATGGGTTTGGGTTTGGGTTTGGGTTAGAGTTAGGGGTTGGGTTGGGGTCAACCCAGGCAAAGTGCAGACATGAATATCGGGCACTGGAGGTGATTTTCCTGGGTAAAAGACAGCCATAAACGTCGGCGCGACCAAATACGACGACATACGACCATTCTCAAAAGTGCCCAAAATGCACTAAAATTGGTTTTAAATCAGCACTCATCGATCAAATACAAATATTATATATTTAATACAAATATTTGACCTTTTTAAACATTAAAACCGGGCCCAGGAGGGTGATTTACCCGAAGAAATGACACTTTTGACCTGGCAATTTGACCCTAATTGCAGTAAAAAAAAATGTCCACAGTGTGGCAGAGTTCTGCGGGTTCCATAGCGGCCCAGTGCGTACATTGGAACATGTGGAAAAAGTTGGAAAAATGTTAAAAATGGTCGAAAATGTTTAAAATCAACCCAGGAATAGTGCATTGAAAGCCCGCAGAAAGTTTTGGAAAAGATCGGTAAATTTGGGAAAATGTCAAAAATGGTCGAAAATGTTTAAAATCAACCCAGGAATAGTGCATTGAAAGCCCGCAGAAAGTTTTGGAAAAGATCGGTAAATTTGGGAAAATGTCAAAAATGGTCGAAAATGTTTAAAATTAACCCAGGAATAGTGCATCGAAAGACCGCAGAAATTTTTTCTGGGTCTACCAGCGCTAGAAATTTTTTTTGGGTCTACCAGGGGTAGAATTTTTTTTTTTTTTTTTTTATTCTCAAAAGTGCCCAAAATGCACTAAAATTGGTTTTAAATCAGCACTCATCGATCAAATACAAATATTATATATTTAATACAAATATTTGACCTTTTTAAACATTAAAACCGGGCCCAGGAGGGTGATTTACCCGAAGAAATGACACTTTTGACCCGGCAATTTGACCCTAATTGCAGTAAAAAAAAATGTCCACAGTGTGGCAGAGTTCTGCGGGTTCCATAGCGGCCCAGTGCGTACATTGGAACATGTGGAAAAAGTTGGAAAAATGTTAAAAATGGTCGAAAATGGTTAAAATCAACCCAGAAATAGTGCATTGAAAGCCCGCAGAAAGTTTTGGAAAAGATCGGTAAATTTGGGAAAATGTCAAAAATGGTCGAAAATGTTTAAAATCAACCCAGGAATAGTGCATTGAAAGCCCGCAGAAAGTTTTGGAAAAGATCGGTAAATTTGGGAAAATGTCAAAAATGGTCGAAAATGTTTAAAATCAACCCAGGAATAGTGCATTGAAAGCCCGCAGAAAGTTTTGGAAAAGATCGGTAAATTTGGGAAAATGTCAAAAATGGTCAAAAATGTTTAAAATCAACCCAGGAATAGTGCATTGAAAGCCCGCAGAAAGTTTTGGAAAAGATCGGTAAATTTGGGAAAATGTCAAAAATGGTCGAAAATGTTTAAAATCAACCCAGGAATAGTGCATTGAAAGCCCGCAGAAAGTTTTGGAAAAGATCGGTAAATTTGGGAAAATGTCAAAAATGGTCGAAAATGTTTAAAATTAACCCAGGAATAGTGCATCGAAAGACCGCAGAAATTTTTTCTGGGTCTACCAGCGCTAGAAATTTTTTTTGGGTCTACCAGGGGTAGAAATTTTTTTTTTTTTTTTTTAATTTTTAAAACGTTATTTAGCTCTAGGCGGCGTACAGGGCTCCACAGATGGGTTTGGGTTTGGGTTTGGGTTAGAGTTAGGGGTTGGGTTGGGGTCAACCCAGGCAAAGTGCAGACATGAATATCGGGCACTGGAGGTGATTTTCCTGGGTAAAAGACAGCCATAAACGTCGGCGCGACCAAATACGACGACATACGACCATTCTCAAAAGTGCCCAAAATGCACTAAAATTGGTTTTAAATCAGCACTCATCGATCAAATACAAATATTATATATTTAATACAAATATTTGACCTTTTTAAACATTAAAACCGGGCCCAGGAGGGTGATTTACCCGAAGAAATGCCACTTTTGACCTGGCAATTTGACCCTAATTGCAGTAAAAAAAAATGTCCACAGTGTGGGCAGAGTTCTGCGGGTTCCATAGCGGCCCAGTGCGTACATTGGAACATGTGGAAAAAGTTGGAAAAATGTTAAAAATGGTCGAAAATGGTTAAAATCAACCCAGAAATAGTGCATTGAAAGCCCGCAGAAAGTTTTGGAAAAGATCGGTAAATTTGGGAAAATGTCAAAAATGGTCGAAAATGTTTAAAATCAACCCAGGAATAGTGCATTGAAAGCCCGCAGAAAGTTTTGGAAAAGATCGGTAAATTTGGGAAAATGTCAAAAATGGTCGAAAATGTTTAAAATCAACCCAGGAATAGTGCATTGAAAGCCCGCAGAAAGTTTTGGAAAAGATCGGTAAATTTGGGAAAATGTCAAAAATGGTCGAAAATGTTTAAAATCAACCCAGGAATAGTGCATTGAAAGCCCGCAGAAAGTTTTGGAAAATATCGGTAAATTTGGGAAAATGTCAAAAATGGTCGAAAATGTTTAAAATCAACCCAGGAATAGTGCATTGAAAGCCCGCAGAAAGTTTTGGAAAAGATCGGTAAATTTGGGAAAATGTCAAAAATGGTCGAAAATGTTTAAAATCAACCCAGGAATAGTGCATTGAAAGCCCGCAGAAAGTTTTGGAAAAGATCGGTAAATTTGGGAAAATGTCAAAAATGGTCAAAAATGTTTAAAATCAACCCAGGAATAGTGCATTGAAAGCCCGCAGAAAGTTTTGGAAAAGATCGGTATATTTGGGAAAATGTCAAAAATGGTCGAAAATGTTTAAAATCAACCCAGGAATAGTGCATTGAAAGCCCGCAGAAAGTTTTGGAAAAGATCGGTAAATTTGGGAAAATGTCAAAAATGGTCAAAAATGTTTAAAATCAACCCAGGAATAGTGCATTGAAAGCCCGCAGAAAGTTTTGGAAAAGATCGGTAAATTTGGGAAAATGTCAAAAATGGTCGAAAATGTTTAAAATCAACCCAGGAATAGTGCATTGAAAGCCCGCAGAAAGTTTTGGAAAAGATCGGTAAATTTGGGAAAATGTCAAAAATGGTCGAAAATGTTTAAAATCAACCCAGGAATAGTGCATTGAAAGCCCGCAGAAAGTTTTGGAAAAGATCGGTAAATTTGGGAAAATGTCAAAAATGGTCGAAAATGTTTAAAATCAACCCAGGAATAGTGCATTGAAAGCCCGCAGAAAGTTTTGGAAAAGATCGGTAAATTTGGGAAAATGTCAAAAATGGTCGAAAATGTTTAAAATCAACCCAGGAATAGTGCATTGAAAGCCCGCAGAAAGTTTTGGAAAAGATCGGTAAATTTGGGAAAATGTCAAAAATGGTCGAAAATGTTTAAAATCAACCCAGGAATAGTGCATTGAAAGCCCGCAGAAAGTTTTGGAAAAGATCGGTAAATTTGGGAAAATGTCAAAAATGGTCGAAAATGTTTAAAATCAACCCAGGAATAGTGCATTGAAAGCCCGCAGAAAGTTTTGGAAAAGATCGGTAAATTTGGGAAAATGTCAAAAATGGTCAAAAATGTTTAAAATCAACCCAGGAATAGTGCATTGAAAGCCCGCAGAAAGTTTTGGAAAAGATCGGTATATTTGGGAAAATGTCAAAAATGGTCGAAAATGTTTAAAATCAACCCAGGAATAGTGCATTGAAAGCCCGCAGAAAGTTTTGGAAAAGATCGGTAAATTTGGGAAAATGTCAAAAATGGTCAAAAATGTTTAAAATCAACCCAGGAATAGTGCATTGAAAGCCCGCAGAAAGTTTTGGAAAAGATCGGTAAATTTGGGAAAATGTCAAAAATGGTCGAAAATGTTTAAAATCAACCCAGGAATAGTGCATTGAAAGCCCGCAGAAAGTTTTGGAAAAGATCGGTAAATTTGGGAAAATGTCAAAAATGGTCAAAAATGTTTAAAATCAACCCAGGAATAGTGCATTGAAAGCCCGCAGAAAGTTTTGGAAAAGATCGGTATATTTGGGAAAATGTCAAAAATGGTCGAAAATGTTTAAAATCAACCCAGGAATAGTGCATTGAAAGCCCGCAGAAAGTTTTGGAAAAGATCGGTAAATTTGGGAAAATGTCAAAAATGGTCAAAAATGTTTAAAATCAACCCAGGAATAGTGCATTGAAAGCCCGCAGAAAGTTTTGGAAAAGATCGGTAAATTTGGGAAAATGTCAAAAATGGTCGAAAATGTTTAAAATCAACCCAGGAATAGTGCATTGAAAGCCCGCAGAAAGTTTTGGAAAAGATCGGTAAATTTGGGAAAATGTCAAAAATGGTCGAAAATGTTTAAAATCAACCCAGGAATAGTGCATTGAAAGCCCGCAGAAAGTTTTGGAAAAGATCGGTAAATTTGGGAAAATGTCAAAAATGGTCAAAAATGTTTAAAATCAACCCAGGAATAGTGCATTGAAAGCCCGCAGAAAGTTTTGGAAAAGATCGGTATATTTGGGAAAATGTCAAAAATGGTCGAAAATGTTTAAAATCAACCCAGGAATAGTGCATTGAAAGCCCGCAGAAAGTTTTGGAAAAGATCGGTAAATTTGGGAAAATGTCAAAAATGGTCAAAAATGTTTAAAATCAACCCAGGAATAGTGCATTGAAAGCCCGCAGAAAGTTTTGGAAAAGATCGGTAAATTTGGGAAAATGTCAAAAATGGTCAAAAATGTTTAAAATCAACCCAGGAATAGTGCATTGAAAGCCCGCAGAAAGTTTTGGAAAAGATCGGTAAATTTGGGAAAATGTCAAAAATGGTCGAAAATGTTTAAAATCAACCCAGGAATAGTGCATTGAAAGCCCGCAGAAAGTTTTGGAAAAGATCGGTAAATTTGGGAAAATGTCAAAAATGGTCGAAAATGTTTAAAATTAACCCAGGAATAGTGCATCGAAAGACCGCAGAAATTTTTTCTGGGTCTACCAGCGCTAGAAATTTTTTTTGGGTCTACCAGGGGTAGAATTTTTTTTTTTTTTTTTTTAATTTTTAAAACGTTATTTAGCTCTAGGCGGCGTACAGGGCTCCACAGATGGGTTTGGGTTTGGGTTTGGGTTAGAGTTAGGGGTTGGGTTGGGGTCAACCCAGGCAAAGTGCAGACATGAATATCGGGCACTGGAGGTGATTTTCCTGGGTAAAAGACAGCCATAAACGTCGGCGCGACCAAATACGACGACATACGACCATTCTCAAAAGTGCCCAAAATGCACTAAAATTGGTTTTAAATCAGCACTCATCGATCAAATACAAATATTATATATTTAATACAAATATTTGACCTTTTTAAACATTAAAACCGGGCCCAGGAGGGTGATTTACCCGAAGAAATGACACTTTTGACCCGGCAATTTGACCCTAATTGCAGTAAAAAAAAATGTCCACAGTGTGGCAGAGTTCTGCGGGTTCCATAGCGGCCCAGTGCGTACATTGGAACATGTGGAAAAAGTTGGAAAAATGTTAAACATGGTCGAAAATGGTTAAAATCAACCCAGAAATAGTGCATTGAAAGCCCGCAGAAAGTTTTGGAAAAGATCGGTAAATTTGGGAAAATGTCAAAAATGGTCGAAAATGTTTAAAATCAACCCAGGAATAGTGCATTGAAAGCCCGCAGAAAGTTTTGGAAAAGATCGGTAAATTTGGGAAAATGTCAAAAATGGTCAAAAATGTTTAAAATCAACCCAGGAATAGTGCATTGAAAGCCCGCAGAAAGTTTTGGAAAAGATCGGTAAATTTGGGAAAATGTCAAAAATGGTCGAAAATGTTTAAAATCAACCCAGGAATAGTGCATTGAAAGCCCGCAGAAAGTTTTGGAAAAGATCGGTAAATTTGGGAAAATGTCAAAAATGGTCAAAAATGTTTAAAATCAACCCAGGAATAGTGCATTGAAAGCCCGCAGAAAGTTTTGGAAAAGATCGGTAAATTTGGGAAAATGTCAAAAATGGTCGAAAATGTTTAAAATCAACCCAGGAATAGTGCACCGAAAGCCCGCAGAAAGTTTTGGAAAAGATCGGTAAATTTGGGAAAATGTCAAAAATGGTCGAAAATGTTTAAAATCAACCCAGGAATAGTGCATTGAAAGCCCGCAGAAAGTTTTGGAAAAGATCGGTAAATTTGGGAAAATGTCAAAAATGGTCGAAAATGTTTAAAATCAACCCAGGAATAGTGCATTGAAAGCCCGCAGAAAGTTTTGGAAAAGATCGGTAAATTTGGGAAAATGTCAAAAATGGTCGAAAATGTTTAAAATCAACCCAGGAATAGTGCATTGAAAGCCCGCAGAAAGTTTTGGAAAAGATCGGTAAATTTGGGAAAATGTCAAAAATGGTCAAAAATGTTTAAAATCAACCCAGGAATAGTGCATTGAAAGCCCGCAGAAAGTTTTGGAAAAGATCGGTATATTTGGGAAAATGTCAAAAATGGTCGAAAATGTTTAAAATCAACCCAGGAATAGTGCATTGAAAGCCCGCAGAAAGTTTTGGAAAAGATCGGTAAATTTGGGAAAATGTCAAAAATGGTCAAAAATGTTTAAAATCAACCCAGGAATAGTGCATTGAAAGCCCGCAGAAAGTTTTGGAAAAGATCGGTAAATTTGGGAAAATGTCAAAAATGGTCAAAAATGTTTAAAATCAACCCAGGAATAGTGCATTGAAAGCCCGCAGAAAGTTTTGGAAAAGATCGGTAAATTTGGGAAAATGTCAAAAATGGTCGAAAATGTTTAAAATCAACACAGGAATAGTGCATTGAAAGCCCGCAGAAAGTTTTGGAAAAGATCGGTAAATTTGGGAAAATGTCAAAAATGGTCGAAAATGTTTAAAATTAACCCAGGAATAGTGCATCGAAAGACCGCAGAAATTTTTTCTGGGTCTACCAGCGCTAGAAATTTTTTCTGGGTCTACCAGCGCTAGAAATTTTTTTTGGGTCTACCAGGGGTAGAATTTTTTTTTTTTTTTTTTTAATTTTTAAAACGTTATTTAGCTCTAGGCGGCGTACAGGGCTCCACAGATGGGTTTGGGTTTGGGTTTGGGTTAGAGTTAGGGGTTGGGTTGGGGTCAACCCAGGCAAAGTGCAGACATGAATATCGGGCACTGGAGGTGATTTTCCTGGGTAAAAGACAGCCATAAACGTCGGCGCGACCAAATACGACGACATACGACCATTCTCAAAAGTGCCCAAAATGCACTAAAATTGGTTTTAAATCAGCACTCATCGATCAAATACAAATATTATATATTTAATACAAATATTTGACCTTTTTAAACATTAAAACCGGGCCCAGGAGGGTGATTTACCCGAAGAAATGACACTTTTGACCCGGCAATTTGACCCTAATTGCAGTAAAAAAAAATGTCCACAGTGTGGCAGAGTTCTGCGGGTTCCATAGCGGCCCAGTGCGTACATTGGAACATGTGGAAAAAGTTGGAAAAATGTTAAACATGGTCGAAAATGGTTAAAATCAACCCAGAAATAGTGCATTGAAAGCCCGCAGAAAGTTTTGGAAAAGATCGGTAAATTTGGGAAAATGTCAAAAATGGTCGAAAATGTTTAAAATCAACCCAGGAATAGTGCATTGAAAGCCCGCAGAAAGTTTTGGAAAAGATCGGTAAATTTGGGAAAATGTCAAAAATGGTCAAAAATGTTTAAAATCAACCCAGGAATAGTGCATTGAAAGCCCGCAGAAAGTTTTGGAAAAGATCGGTAAATTTGGGAAAATGTCAAAAATGGTCGAAAATGTTTAAAATCAACCCAGGAATAGTGCATTGAAAGCCCGCAGAAAGTTTTGGAAAAGATCGGTAAATTTGGGAAAATGTCAAAAATGGTCAAAAATGTTTAAAATCAACCCAGGAATAGTGCATTGAAAGCCCGCAGAAAGTTTTGGAAAAGATCGGTAAATTTGGGAAAATGTCAAAAATGGTCGAAAATGTTTAAAATCAACCCAGGAATAGTGCACCGAAAGCCCGCAGAAAGTTTTGGAAAAGATCGGTAAATTTGGGAAAATGTCAAAAATGGTCGAAAATGTTTAAAATCAACCCAGGAATAGTGCATTGAAAGCCCGCAGAAAGTTTTGGAAAAGATCGGTAAATTTGGGAAAATGTCAAAAATGGTCAAAAATGTTTAAAATCAACCCAGGAATAGTGCATTGAAAGCCCGCAGAAAGTTTTGGAAAAGATCGGTAAATTTGGGAAAATGTCAAAAATGGTCGAAAATGTTTAAAATCAACCCAGGAATAGTGCATTGAAAGCCCGCAGAAAGTTTTGGAAAAGATCGGTAAATTTGGGAAAATGTCAAAAATGGTCGAAAATGTTTAAAATTAACCCAGGAATAGTGCATCGAAAGACCGCAGAAATTTTTTCTGGGTCTACCAGCGCTAGAAATTTTTTTTGGTTCTACCAGGGGTAGAAATTTTTTTTTTTTTTTTAATTTTTAAAACGTTATTTAGCTCTAGGCGGCGTACAGGGCTCCACAGATGGGTTTGGGTTTGGGTTTGGGTTAGAGTTAGGGGTTGGGTTGGGGTCAACCCAGGCAAAGTGCAGACATGAATATCGGGCACTGGAGGTGATTTTCCTGGGTAAAAGACAGCCATAAACGTCGGCGCGACCAAATACGACGACATACGACCATTCTCAAAAGTGCCCAAAATGCACTAAAATTGGTTTTAAATCAGCACTCATCGATCAAATACAAATATTATATATTTAATACAAATATTTGACCTTTTTAAACATTAAAACCGGGCCCAGGAGGGTGATTTACCCGAAGAAATGACACTTTTGACCTGGCAATTTGACCCTAATTGCAGTAAAAAAAAAATGTCCACAGTGTGGCAGAGTTCTGCGGGTTCCATAGCGGCCCAGTGCGTACATTGGAACATGTGGAAAAAGTTGGAAAAATGTTAAAAATGGTCGAAAATGGTTAAAATCAACCCAGAAATAGTGCATTGAAAGCCCGCAGAAAGTTTTGGAAAAGATCGGTAAATTTGGGAAAATGTCAAAAATGGTCGAAAATGTTTAAAATCAACCCAGGAATAGTGCATTGAAAGCCCGCAGAAAGTTTTGGAAAAGATCGGTAAATTTGGGAAAATTCAAAAATGGTCGAAAATGTTTAAAATCAACCCAGGAATAGTGCATTGAAAGCCCGCAGAAAGTTTTGGAAAAGATCGGTAAATTTGGGAAAATGTCAAAAATGGTCGAAAATGTTTAAAATCAACCCAGGAATAGTGCATTGAAAGCCCGCAGAAAGTTTTGGAAAAGATCGGTAAATTTGGGAAAATGTCAAAAATGGTCGAAAATGTTTAAAATCAACCCAGGAATAGTGCATTGAAAGCCCGCAGAAAGTTTTGGAAAAGATCGGTAAATTTGGGAAAATGTCAAAAATGGTCGAAAATGTTTAAAATCAACCCAGGAATAGTGCATTGAAAGCCCGCAGAAAGTTTTGGAAAAGATCGGTAAATTTGGGAAAATGTCAAAAATGGTCAAAAATGTTTAAAATCAACCCAGGAATAGTGCATTGAAAGCCCGCAGAAAGTTTTGGAAAAGATCGGTAAATTTGGGAAAATGTCAAAAATGGTCGAAAATGTTTAAAATCAACCCAGGAATAGTGCATTGAAAGCCCGCAGAAAGTTTTGGAAAAGATCGGTAAATTTGGGAAAATGTCAAAAATGGTCAAAAATGTTTAAAATCAACCCAGGAATAGTGCATTGAAAGCCCGCAGAAAGTTTTGGAAAAGATCGGTAAATTTGGGAAAATGTCAAAAATGGTCGAAAATGTTTAAAATCAACCCAGGAATAGTGCATTGAAAGCCCGCAGAAAGTTTTGGAAAAGATCGGTAAATTTGGGAAAATGTCAAAAATGGTCGAAAATGTTTAAAATTAACCCAGGAATAGTGCATCGAAAGACCGCAGAAATTTTTTCTGGGTCTACCAGCGCTAGAATTTTTTTTTGGGTCTACCAGGGGTAGAATTTTTTTTTTTTTTTTTTTAATTTTTAAAACGTTATTTAGCTCTAGGCGGCGTACAGGGCTCCACAGATGGGTTTGGGTTTGGGTTTGGGTTAGAGTTAGGGGTTGGGTTGGGGTCAACCCAGGCAAAGTGCAGACATGAATATCGGGCACTGGAGGTGATTTTCCTGGGTAAAAGACAGCCATAAACGTCGGCGCGACCAAATACGACGACATACGACCATTCTCAAAAGTGCCCAAAATGCACTAAAATTGGTTTTAAATCAGCACTCATCGATCAAATACAAATATTATATATTTAATACAAATATTTGACCTTTTTAAACATTAAAACCGGGCCCAGGAGGGTGATTTACCCGAAGAAATGACACTTTTGACCTGGCAATTTGACCCTAATTGCAGTAAAAAAAAATGTCCACAGTGTGGCAGAGTTCTGCGGGTTCCATAGCGGCCCAGTGCGTACATTGGAACATGTGGAAAAAGTTGGAAAAATGTTAAAAATGGTCGAAAATGTTTAAAATCAACCCAGGAATAGTGCATTGAAAGCCCGCAGAAAGTTTTGGAAAAGATCGGTAAATTTGGGAAAATGTCAAAAATGGTCGAAAATGTTTAAAATCAACCCAGGAATAGTGCATTGAAAGCCCGCAGAAAGTTTTGGAAAAGATCGGTAAATTTGGGAAAATGTCAAAAATGGTCGAAAATGTTTAAAATTAACCCAGGAATAGTGCATCGAAAGACCGCAGAAATTTTTTCTGGGTCTACCAGCGCTAGAAATTTTTTTTGGGTCTACCAGGGGTAGAATTTTTTTTTTTTTTTTTTTATTCTCAAAAGTGCCCAAAATGCACTAAAATTGGTTTTAAATCAGCACTCATCGATCAAATACAAATATTATATATTTAATACAAATATTTGACCTTTTTAAACATTAAAACCGGGCCCAGGAGGGTGATTTACCCGAAGAAATGACACTTTTGACCCGGCAATTTGACCCTAATTGCAGTAAAAAAAAATGTCCACAGTGTGGCAGAGTTCTGCGGGTTCCATAGCGGCCCAGTGCGTACATTGGAACATGTGGAAAAAGTTGGAAAAATGTTAAAAATGGTCGAAAATGGTTAAAATCAACCCAGAAATAGTGCATTGAAAGCCCGCAGAAAGTTTTGGAAAAGATCGGTAAATTTGGGAAAATGTCAAAAATGGTCGAAAATGTTTAAAATCAACCCAGGAATAGTGCATTGAAAGCCCGCAGAAAGTTTTGGAAAAGATCGGTAAATTTGGGAAAATGTCAAAAATGGTCAAAAATGTTTAAAATCAACCCAGGAATAGTGCATTGAAAGCCCGCAGAAAGTTTTGGAAAAGATCGGTAAATTTGGGAAAATGTCAAAAATGGTCGAAAATGTTTAAAATTAACCCAGGAATAGTGCATCGAAAGCCCGCAGAAATTTTTTCTGGGTCTACCAGCGCTAGAAATTTTTTTGGGGTCTACCAGGGGTAGAATTTTTTTTTTTTTTTTTTAATTTTTAAAACGTTATTTAGCTCTAGGCGGCGTACAGGGCTCCACAGATGGGTTTGGGTTTGGGTTAGAGTTAGGGGTTGGGTTGGGGTCAACCCAGGCAAAGTGCAGACATGAATATCGGGCACTGGAGGTGATTTTCCTGGGTAAAAGACAGCCATAAACGTCGGCGCGACCAAATACGACGACATACGACCATTCTCAAAAGTGCCCAAAATGCACTAAAATTGGTTTTAAATCAGCACTCATCGATCAAATACAAATATTATATATTTAATACAAATATTTGACCTTTTTAAACATTAAAACCGGGCCCAGGAGGGTGATTTACCCGAAGAAATGACACTTTTGACCCGGCAATTTGACCCTAATTGCAGTGAAAAAAAATGTCCACAGTGTGGCAGAGTTCTGCGGGTTCCATAGCGGCCCAGTGCGTACATTGGAACATGTGGAAAAAGTTGGAAAAATGTTAAAAATGGTTGAAAATGGTTAAAATCAACCCAGAAATAGTGCATTGAAAGCCCGCAGAAAGTTTTGGAAAAGATCGGTAAATTTGGGAAAATGTCAAAAATGGTCGAAAATGTTTAAAATCAACCCAGGAATAGTGCATTGAAAGCCCGCAGAAAGTTTTGGAAAAGATCGGTAAATTTGGGAAAATGTCAAAAATGGTCGAAAATGTTTAAAATCAACCCAGGAATAGTGCATTGAAAGCCCGCAGAAAGTTTTGGAAAAGATCGGTAAATTTGGGAAAATGTCAAAAATGGTCAAAAATGTTTAAAATCAACCCAGGAATAGTGCATTGAAAGCCCGCAGAAAGTTTTGGAAAAGATCGGTAAATTTGGGAAAATGTCAAAAATGGTCGAAAATGTTTAAAATCAACCCAGGAATAGTGCATTGAAAGCCCGCAGAAAGTTTTGGAAAAGATCGGTAAATTTGGGAAAATGTCAAAAATGGTCGAAAATGTTTAAAATCAACCCAGGAATAGTGCATTGAAAGCCCGCAGAAAGTTTTGGAAAAGATCGGTAAATTTGGGAAAATGTCAAAAATGGTCGAAAATGTTTAAAATCAACCCAGGAATAGTGCATTGAAAGCCCGCAGAAAGTTTTGGAAAAGATCGGTAAATTTGGGAAAATGTCAAAAATGGTCAAAAATGTTTAAAATCAACCCAGGAATAGTGCATTGAAAGCCCGCAGAAAGTTTTGGAAAAGATCGGTAAATTTGGGAAAATGTCAAAAATGGTCGAAAATGTTTAAAATCAACCCAGGAATAGTGCATTGAAAGCCCGCAGAAAGTTTTGGAAAAGATCGGTAAATTTGGGAAAATGTCAAAAATGGTCAAAAATGTTTAAAATCAACCCAGGAATAGTGCATTGAAAGCCCGCAGAAAGTTTTGGAAAAGATCGGTAAATTTGGGAAAATGTCAAAAATGGTCGAAAATGTTTAAAATCAACCCAGGAATAGTGCATTGAAAGCCCGCAGAAAGTTTTGGAAAAGATCGGTAAATTTGGGAAAATGTCAAAAATGGTCGAAAATGTTTAAAATCAACCCAGGAATAGTGCATTGAAAGCCCGCAGAAAGTTTTGGAAAAGATCGGTAAATTTGGGAAAATGTCAAAAATGGTCGAAAATGTTTAAAATCAACCCAGGAATAGTGCATTGAAAGCCCGCAGAAAGTTTTGGAAAAGATCGGTAAATTTGGGAAAATGTCAAAAATGGTCAAAAATGTTTAAAATCAACCCAGGAATAGTGCATTGAAAGCCCGCAGAAAGTTTTGGAAAAGATCGGTAAATTTGGGAAAATGTCAAAAATGGTCGAAAATGTTTAAAATCAACCCAGGAATAGTGCATTGAAAGCCCGCAGAAAGTTTTGGAAAAGATCGGTAAATTTGGGAAAATGTCAAAAATGGTCGAAAATGTTTAAAATCAACCCAGGAATAGTGCATTGAAAGCCCGCAGAAAGTTTTGGAAAAGATCGGTAAATTTGGGAAAATGTCAAAAATGGTCGAAAATGTTTAAAATCAACCCAGGAATAGTGCATTGAAAGCCCGCAGAAAGTTTTGGAAAAGATCGGTAAATTTGGGAAAATGTCAAAAATGGTCGAAAATGTTTAAAATCAACCCAGGAATAGTGCATTGAAAGCCCGCAGAAAGTTTTGGAAAATATCGGTAAATTTGGGAAAATGTCAAAAATGGTCGAAAATGTTTAAAATCAACCCAGGAATAGTGCATTGAAAGCCCGCAGAAAGTTTTGGAAAAGATCGGTAAATTTGGGAAAATGTCAAAAATGGTCGAAAATGTTTAAAATCAACCCAGGAATAGTGCATTGAAAGCCCGCAGAAAGTTTTGGAAAAGATCGGTAAATTTGGGAAAATGTCAAAAATGGTCAAAAATGTTTAAAATCAACCCAGGAATAGTGCATTGAAAGCCCGCAGAAAGTTTTGGAAAAGATCGGTAAATTTGGGAAAATGTCAAAAATGGTCGAAAATGTTTAAAATCAACCCAGGAATAGTGCATTGAAAGCCCGCAGAAAGTTTTGGAAAAGATCGGTAAATTTGGGAAAATGTCAAAAATGGTCGAAAATGTTTAAAATCAACCCAGGAATAGTGCATTGAAAGCCCGCAGAAAGTTTTGGAAAAGATCGGTAAATTTGGGAAAATGTCAAAAATGGTCGAAAATGTTTAAAATCAACCCAGGAATAGTGCATTGAAAGCCCGCAGAAAGTTTTGGAAAAGATCGGTAAATTTGGGAAAATGTCAAAAATGGTCGAAAATGTTTAAAATCAACCCAGGAATAGTGCATTGAAAGCCCGCAGAAAGTTTTGGAAAAGATCGGTAAATTTGGGAAAATGTCAAAAATGGTCAAAAATGTTTAAAATCAACCCAGGAATAGTGCATTGAAAGCCCGCAGAAAGTTTTGGAAAAGATCGGTAAATTTGGGAAAATGTCAAAAATGGTCAAAAATGTTTAAAATCAACCCAGGAATAGTGCATTGAAAGCCCGCAGAAAGTTTTGGAAAAGATCGGTAAATTTGGGAAAATGTCAAAAATGGTCAAAAATGTTTAAAATCAACCCAGGAATAGTGCATTGAAAGCCCGCAGAAAGTTTTGGAAAAGATCGGTATATTTGGGAAAATGTCAAAAATGGTCGAAAATGTTTAAAATCAACCCAGGAATAGTGCATTGAAAGCCCGCAGAAAGTTTTGGAAAAGATCGGTAAATTTGGGAAAATGTCAAAAATGGTCAAAAATGTTTAAAATCAACCCAGGAATAGTGCATTGAAAGCCCGCAGAAAGTTTTGGAAAAGATCGGTAAATTTGGGAAAATGTCAAAAATGGTCGAAAATGTTTAAAATCAACCCAGGAATAGTGCATTGAAAGCCCGCAGAAAGTTTTGGAAAAGATCGGTAAATTTGGGAAAATGTCAAAAATGGTCGAAAATGTTTAAAATTAACCCAGGAATAGTGCATCGAAAGACCGCAGAAATTTTTTCTGGGTCTACCAGCGCTAGAAATTTTTTTTGGGTCTACCAGGGGTAGAATTTTTTTTTTTTTTTTTTTAATTTTTAAAACGTTATTTAGCTCTAGGCGGCGTACAGGGCTCCACAGATGGGTTTGGGTTTGGGTTTGGGTTAGAGTTAGGGGTTGGGTTGGGGTCAACCCAGGCAAAGTGCAGACATGAATATCGGGCACTGGAGGTGATTTTCCTGGGTAAAAGACAGCCATAAACGTCGGCGCGACCAAATACGACGACATACGACCATTCTCAAAAGTGCCCAAAATGCACTAAAATTGGTTTTAAATCAGCACTCATCGATCAAATACAAATATTATATATTTAATACAAATATTTGACCTTTTTAAACATTAAAACCGGGCCCAGGAGGGTGATTTACCCGAAGAAATGACACTTTTGACCCGGCAATTTGACCCTAATTGCAGTAAAAAAAAATGTCCACAGTGTGGCAGAGTTCTGCGGGTTCCATAGCGGCCCAGTGCGTACATTGGAACATGTGGAAAAAGTTGGAAAAATGTTAAAAATGGTCGAAAATGGTTAAAATCAACCCAGAAATAGTGCATTGAAAGCCCGCAGAAAGTTTTGGAAAAGATCGGTAAATTTGGGAAAATGTCAAAAATGGTCGAAAATGTTTAAAATCAACCCAGGAATAGTGCATTGAAAGCCCGCAGAAAGTTTTGGAAAAGATCGGTAAATTTGGGAAAATGTCAAAAATGGTCAAAAATGTTTAAAATCAACCCAGGAATAGTGCATTGAAAGCCCGCAGAAAGTTTTGGAAAAGATCGGTAAATTTGGGAAAATGTCAAAAATGGTCGAAAATGTTTAAAATCAACCCAGGAATAGTGCATTGAAAGCCCGCAGAAAGTTTTGGAAAAGATCGGTAAATTTGGGAAAATGTCAAAAATGGTCAAAAATGTTTAAAATCAACCCAGGAATAGTGCATTGAAAGCCCGCAGAAAGTTTTGGAAAAGATCGGTAAATTTGGGAAAATGTCAAAAATGGTCGAAAATGTTTAAAATCAACCCAGGAATAGTGCATTGAAAGCCCGCAGAAAGTTTTGGAAAAGATCGGTAAATTTGGGAAAATGTCAAAAATGGTCGAAAATGTTTAAAATCAACCCAGGAATAGTGCATTGAAAGCCCGCAGAAAGTTTTGGAAAAGATCGGTAAATTTGGGAAAATGTCAAAAATGGTCGAAAATGTTTAAAATCAACCCAGGAATAGTGCATTGAAAGCCCGCAGAAAGTTTTGGAAAATATCGGTAAATTTGGGAAAATGTCAAAAATGGTCGAAAATGTTTAAAATCAACCCAGGAATAGTGCATTGAAAGCCCGCAGAAAGTTTTGGAAAAGATCGGTAAATTTGGGAAAATGTCAAAAATGGTCGAAAATGTTTAAAATCAACCCAGGAATAGTGCATTGAAAGCCCGCAGAAAGTTTTGGAAAAGATCGGTAAATTTGGGAAAATGTCAAAAATGGTCAAAAATGTTTAAAATCAACCCAGGAATAGTGCATTGAAAGCCCGCAGAAAGTTTTGGAAAAGATCGGTAAATTTGGGAAAATGTCAAAAATGGTCGAAAATGTTTAAAATCAACCCAGGAATAGTGCATTGAAAGCCCGCAGAAAGTTTTGGAAAAGATCGGTAAATTTGGGAAAATGTCAAAAATGGTCGAAAATGTTTAAAATCAACCCAGGAATAGTGCATTGAAAGCCCGCAGAAAGTTTTGGAAAAGATCGGTAAATTTGGGAAAATGTCAAAAATGGTCGAAAATGTTTAAAATCAACCCAGGAATAGTGCATTGAAAGCCCGCAGAAAGTTTTGGAAAATATCGGTAAATTTGGGAAAATGTCAAAAATGGTCGAAAATGTTTAAAATCAACCCAGGAATAGTGCATTGAAAGCCCGCAGAAAGTTTTGGAAAAGATCGGTAAATTTGGGAAAATGTCAAAAATGGTCGAAAATGTTTAAAATCAACCCAGGAATAGTGCATTGAAAGCCCGCAGAAAGTTTTGGAAAAGATCGGTAAATTTGGGAAAATGTCAAAAATGGTCAAAAATGTTTAAAATCAACCCAGGAATAGTGCATTGAAAGCCCGCAGAAAGTTTTGGAAAAGATCGGTATATTTGGGAAAATGTCAAAAATGGTCGAAAATGTTTAAAATCAACCCAGGAATAGTGCATTGAAAGCCCGCAGAAAGTTTTGGAAAAGATCGGTAAATTTGGGAAAATGTCAAAAATGGTCAAAAATGTTTAAAATCAACCCAGGAATAGTGCATTGAAAGCCCGCAGAAAGTTTTGGAAAAGATCGGTAAATTTGGGAAAATGTCAAAAATGGTCGAAAATGTTTAAAATCAACCCAGGAATAGTGCATTGAAAGCCCGCAGAAAGTTTTGGAAAAGATCGGTAAATTTGGGAAAATGTCAAAAATGGTCAAAAATGTTTAAAATCAACCCAGGAATAGTGCATTGAAAGCCCGCAGAAAGTTTTGGAAAAGATCGGTATATTTGGGAAAATGTCAAAAATGGTCGAAAATGTTTAAAATCAACCCAGGAATAGTGCATTGAAAGCCCGCAGAAAGTTTTGGAAAAGATCGGTAAATTTGGGAAAATGTCAAAAATGGTCAAAAATGTTTAAAATCAACCCAGGAATAGTGCATTGAAAGCCCGCAGAAAGTTTTGGAAAAGATCGGTAAATTTGGGAAAATGTCAAAAATGGTCGAAAATGTTTAAAATCAACCCAGGAATAGTGCATTGAAAGCCCGCAGAAAGTTTTGGAAAAGATCGGTAAATTTGGGAAAATGTCAAAAATGGTCGAAAATGTTTAAAATCAACCCAGGAATAGTGCATTGAAAGCCCGCAGAAAGTTTTGGAAAAGATCGGTAAATTTGGGAAAATGTCAAAAATGGTCGAAAATGTTTAAAATCAACCCAGGAATAGTGCATTGAAAGCCCGCAGAAAGTTTTGGAAAAGATCGGTAAATTTGGGAAAATGTCAAAAATGGTCGAAAATGTTTAAAATCAACCCAGGAATAGTGCATTGAAAGCCCGCAGAAAGTTTTGGAAAATATCGGTAAATTTGGGAAAATGTCAAAAATGGTCGAAAATGTTTAAAATCAACCCAGGAATAGTGCATTGAAAGCCCGCAGAAAGTTTTGGAAAAGATCGGTAAATTTGGGAAAATGTCAAAAATGGTCAAAAATGTTTAAAATCAACCCAGGAATAGTGCATTGAAAGCCCGCAGAAAGTTTTGGAAAAGATCGGTAAATTTGGGAAAATGTCAAAAATGGTCGAAAATGTTTAAAATCAACCCAGGAATAGTGCATTGAAAGCCCGCAGAAAGTTTTGGAAAAGATCGGTAAATTTGGGAAAATGTCAAAAATGGTCAAAAATGTTTAAAATCAACCCAGGAATAGTGCATTGAAAGCCCGCAGAAAGTTTTGGAAAAGATCGGTAAATTTGGGAAAATGTCAAAAATGGTCGAAAATGTTTAAAATCAACCCAGGAATAGTGCATTGAAAGCCCGCAGAAAGTTTTGGAAAAGATCGGTAAATTTGGGAAAATGTCAAAAATGGTCAAAAATGTTTAAAATCAACCCAGGAATAGTGCATTGAAAGCCCGCAGAAAGTTTTGGAAAAGATCGGTAAATTTGGGAAAATGTCAAAAATGGTCGAAAATGTTTAAAATCAACCCAGGAATAGTGCATTGAAAGCCCGCAGAAAGTTTTGGAAAAGATCGGTAAATTTGGGAAAATGTCAAAAATGGTCGAAAATGTTTAAAATCAACCCAGGAATAGTGCATTGAAAGCCCGCAGAAATTTTTTCTGGGTCTACCAGCGCTAGAAATTTTTTTTGGGTCTACCAGGGGTAGAAATTTTTTTTTTTTTTTTTTTAATTTTTAAAACGTTATTTAGCTCTAGGCGGCGTACAGGGCTCCACAGATGGGTTTGGGTTTGGGTTTGGGTTAGAGTTAGGGGTTGGGTTGGGGTCAACCCAGGCAAAGTGCAGACATGAATATCGGGCACTGGAGGTGATTTTCCTGGGTAAAAGACAGCCATAAACGTCGGCGCGACCAAATACGACGACATACGACCATTCTCAAAAGTGCCCAAAATGCACTAAAATTGGTTTTAAATCAGCACTCATCGATCAAATACAAATATTATATATTTAATACAAATATTTGACCTTTTTAAACATTAAAACCGGGCCCAGGAGGGTGATTTACCCGAAGAAATGACACTTTTGACCCGGCAATTTGACCCTAATTGCAGTAAAAAAAAATGTCCACAGTGTGGCAGAGTTCTGCGGGTTCCATAGCGGCCCAGTGCGTACATTGGAACATGTGGAAAAAGTTGGAAAAATGTTAAACATGGTCGAAAATGGTTAAAATCAACCCAGAAATAGTGCATTGAAAGCCCGCAGAAAGTTTTGGAAAAGATCGGTAAATTTGGGAAAATGTCAAAAATGGTCGAAAATGTTTAAAATCAACCCAGGAATAGTGCATTGAAAGCCCGCAGAAAGTTTTGGAAAAGATCGGTAAATTTGGGAAAATGTCAAAAATGGTCAAAAATGTTTAAAATCAACCCAGGAATAGTGCATTGAAAGCCCGCAGAAAGTTTTGGAAAAGATCGGTAAATTTGGGAAAATGTCAAAAATGGTCGAAAATGTTTAAAATCAACCCAGGAATAGTGCATTGAAAGCCCGCAGAAAGTTTTGGAAAAGATCGGTAAATTTGGGAAAATGTCAAAAATGGTCAAAAATGTTTAAAATCAACCCAGGAATAGTGCATTGAAAGCCCGCAGAAAGTTTTGGAAAAGATCGGTAAATTTGGGAAAATGTCAAAAATGGTCGAAAATGTTTAAAATCAACCCAGGAATAGTGCATTGAAAGCCCGCAGAAAGTTTTGGAAAAGATCGGTAAATTTGGGAAAATGTCAAAAATGGTCAAAAATGTTTAAAATCAACCCAGGAATAGTGCATTGAAAGCCCGCAGAAAGTTTTGGAAAAGATCGGTAAATTTGGGAAAATGTCAAAAATGGTCGAAAATGTTTAAAATCAACCCAGGAATAGTGCATTGAAAGCCCGCAGAAAGTTTTGGAAAAGATCGGTAAATTTGGGAAAATGTCAAAAATGGTCGAAAATGTTTAAAATCAACCCAGGAATAGTGCATTGAAAGCCCGCAGAAAGTTTTGGAAAAGATCGGTAAATTTGGGAAAATGTCAAAAATGGTCGAAAATGTTTAAAATCAACCCAGGAATAGTGCATTGAAAGCCCGCAGAAAGTTTTGGAAAATATCGGTAAATTTGGGAAAATGTCAAAAATGGTCGAAAATGTTTAAAATCAACCCAGGAATAGTGCATTGAAAGCCCGCAGAAAGTTTTGGAAAAGATCGGTAAATTTGGGAAAATGTCAAAAATGGTCGAAAATGTTTAAAATCAACCCAGGAATAGTGCATTGAAAGCCCGCAGAAAGTTTTGGAAAAGATCGGTAAATTTGGGAAAATGTCAAAAATGGTCAAAAATGTTTAAAATCAACCCAGGAATAGTGCATTGAAAGCCCGCAGAAAGTTTTGGAAAAGATCGGTAAATTTGGGAAAATGTCAAAAATGGTCGAAAATGTTTAAAATCAACCCAGGAATAGTGCATTGAAAGCCCGCAGAAAGTTTTGGAAAAGATCGGTAAATTTGGGAAAATGTCAAAAATGGTCGAAAATGTTTAAAATCAACCCAGGAATAGTGCATTGAAAGCCCGCAGAAAGTTTTGGAAAAGATCGGTAAATTTGGGAAAATGTCAAAAATGGTCGAAAATGTTTAAAATCAACCCAGGAATAGTGCATTGAAAGCCCGCAGAAAGTTTTGGAAAATATCGGTAAATTTGGGAAAATGTCAAAAATGGTCGAAAATGTTTAAAATCAACCCAGGAATAGTGCATTGAAAGCCCGCAGAAAGTTTTGGAAAAGATCGGTAAATTTGGGAAAATGTCAAAAATGGTCGAAAATGTTTAAAATCAACCCAGGAATAGTGCATTGAAAGCCCGCAGAAAGTTTTGGAAAAGATCGGTAAATTTGGGAAAATGTCAAAAATGGTCAAAAATGTTTAAAATCAACCCAGGAATAGTGCATTGAAAGCCCGCAGAAAGTTTTGGAAAAGATCGGTATATTTGGGAAAATGTCAAAAATGGTCGAAAATGTTTAAAATCAACCCAGGAATAGTGCATTGAAAGCCCGCAGAAAGTTTTGGAAAAGATCGGTAAATTTGGGAAAATGTCAAAAATGGTCAAAAATGTTTAAAATCAACCCAGGAATAGTGCATTGAAAGCCCGCAGAAAGTTTTGGAAAAGATCGGTAAATTTGGGAAAATGTCAAAAATGGTCGAAAATGTTTAAAATCAACCCAGGAATAGTGCATTGAAAGCCCGCAGAAAGTTTTGGAAAAGATCGGTAAATTTGGGAAAATGTCAAAAATGGTCAAAAATGTTTAAAATCAACCCAGGAATAGTGCATTGAAAGCCCGCAGAAAGTTTTGGAAAAGATCGGTATATTTGGGAAAATGTCAAAAATGGTCGAAAATGTTTAAAATCAACCCAGGAATAGTGCATTGAAAGCCCGCAGAAAGTTTTGGAAAAGATCGGTAAATTTGGGAAAATGTCAAAAATGGTCAAAAATGTTTAAAATCAACCCAGGAATAGTGCATTGAAAGCCCGCAGAAAGTTTTGGAAAAGATCGGTAAATTTGGGAAAATGTCAAAAATGGTCGAAAATGTTTAAAATCAACCCAGGAATAGTGCATTGAAAGCCCGCAGAAAGTTTTGGAAAAGATCGGTAAATTTGGGAAAATGTCAAAAATGGTCGAAAATGTTTAAAATCAACCCAGGAATAGTGCATTGAAAGCCCGCAGAAAGTTTTGGAAAAGATCGGTAAATTTGGGAAAATGTCAAAAATGGTCGAAAATGTTTAAAATCAACCCAGGAATAGTGCATTGAAAGCCCGCAGAAAGTTTTGGAAAAGATCGGTAAATTTGGGAAAATGTCAAAAATGGTCGAAAATGTTTAAAATCAACCCAGGAATAGTGCATTGAAAGCCCGCAGAAAGTTTTGGAAAATATCGGTAAATTTGGGAAAATGTCAAAAATGGTCGAAAATGTTTAAAATCAACCCAGGAATAGTGCATTGAAAGCCCGCAGAAAGTTTTGGAAAAGATCGGTAAATTTGGGAAAATGTCAAAAATGGTCGAAAATGTTTAAAATCAACCCAGGAATAGTGCATTGAAAGCCCGCAGAAAGTTTTGGAAAAGATCGGTAAATTTGGGAAAATGTCAAAAATGGTCAAAAATGTTTAAAATCAACCCAGGAATAGTGCATTGAAAGCCCGCAGAAAGTTTTGGAAAAGATCGGTAAATTTGGGAAAATGTCAAAAATGGTCGAAAATGTTTAAAATCAACCCAGGAATAGTGCATTGAAAGCCCGCAGAAAGTTTTGGAAAAGATCGGTAAATTTGGGAAAATGTCAAAAATGGTCAAAAATGTTTAAAATCAACCCAGGAATAGTGCATTGAAAGCCCGCAGAAAGTTTTGGAAAAGATCGGTAAATTTGGGAAAATGTCAAAAATGGTCGAAAATGTTTAAAATCAACCCAGGAATAGTGCATTGAAAGCCCGCAGAAAGTTTTGGAAAAGATCGGTAAATTTGGGAAAATGTCAAAAATGGTCGAAAATGTTTAAAATCAACCCAGGAATAGTGCATTGAAAGCCCGCAGAAATTTTTTCTGGGTCTACCAGCGCTAGAAATTTTTTTTGGGTCTACCAGGGGTAGAAATTTTTTTTTTTTTTTTTTTAATTTTTAAAACGTTATTTAGCTCTAGGCGGCGTACAGGGCTCCACAGATGGGTTTGGGTTTGGGTTTGGGTTAGAGTTAGGGGTTGGGTTGGGGTCAACCCAGGCAAAGTGCAGACATGAATATCGGGCACTGGAGGTGATTTTCCTGGGTAAAAGACAGCCATAAACGTCGGCGCGACCAAATACGACGACATACGACCATTCTCAAAAGTGCCCAAAATGCACTAAAATTGGTTTTAAATCAGCACTCATCGATCAAATACAAATATTATATATTTAATACAAATATTTGACCTTTTTAAACATTAAAACCGGGCCCAGGAGGGTGATTTACCCGAAGAAATGACACTTTTGACCCGGCAATTTGACCCTAATTGCAGTAAAAAAAAATGTCCACAGTGTGGCAGAGTTCTGCGGGTTCCATAGCGGCCCAGTGCGTACATTGGAACATGTGGAAAAAGTTGGAAAAATGTTAAACATGGTCGAAAATGGTTAAAATCAACCCAGAAATAGTGCATTGAAAGCCCGCAGAAAGTTTTGGAAAAGATCGGTAAATTTGGGAAAATGTCAAAAATGGTCGAAAATGTTTAAAATCAACCCAGGAATAGTGCATTGAAAGCCCGCAGAAAGTTTTGGAAAAGATCGGTAAATTTGGGAAAATGTCAAAAATGGTCAAAAATGTTTAAAATCAACCCAGGAATAGTGCATTGAAAGCCCGCAGAAAGTTTTGGAAAAGATCGGTAAATTTGGGAAAATGTCAAAAATGGTCGAAAATGTTTAAAATCAACCCAGGAATAGTGCATTGAAAGCCCGCAGAAAGTTTTGGAAAAGATCGGTAAATTTGGGAAAATGTCAAAAATGGTCAAAAATGTTTAAAATCAACCCAGGAATAGTGCATTGAAAGCCCGCAGAAAGTTTTGGAAAAGATCGGTAAATTTGGGAAAATGTCAAAAATGGTCGAAAATGTTTAAAATCAACCCAGGAATAGTGCATTGAAAGCCCGCAGAAAGTTTTGGAAAATATCGGTAAATTTGGGAAAATGTCAAAAATGGTCGAAAATGTTTAAAATCAACCCAGGAATAGTGCATTGAAAGCCCGCAGAAAGTTTTGGAAAAGATCGGTAAATTTGGGAAAATGTCAAAAATGGTCGAAAATGTTTAAAATCAACCCAGGAATAGTGCATTGAAAGCCCGCAGAAAGTTTTGGAAAAGATCGGTAAATTTGGGAAAATGTCAAAAATGGTCAAAAATGTTTAAAATCAACCCAGGAATAGTGCATTGAAAGCCCGCAGAAAGTTTTGGAAAAGATCGGTAAATTTGGGAAAATGTCAAAAATGGTCAAAAATGTTTAAAATCAACCCAGGAATAGTGCATTGAAAGCCCGCAGAAAGTTTTGGAAAAGATCGGTAAATTTGGGAAAATGTCAAAAATGGTCGAAAATGTTTAAAATCAACCCAGGAATAGTGCATTGAAAGCCCGCAGAAAGTTTTGGAAAAGATCGGTAAATTTGGGAAAATGTCAAAAATGGTCGAAAATGTTTAAAATCAACCCAGGAATAGTGCATTGAAAGCCCGCAGAAATTTTTTCTGGGTCTACCAGCGCTAGAAATTTTTTTTGGGTCTACCAGGGGTAGAAATTTTTTTTTTTTTTTTTTTAATTTTTAAAACGTTATTTAGCTCTAGGCGGCGTACAGGGCTCCACAGATGGGTTTGGGTTTGGGTTTGGGTTAGAGTTAGGGGTTGGGTTGGGGTCAACCCAGGCAAAGTGCAGACATGAATATCGGGCACTGGAGGTGATTTTCCTGGGTAAAAGACAGCCATAAACGTCGGCGCGACCAAATACGACGACATACGACCATTCTCAAAAGTGCCCAAAATGCACTAAAATTGGTTTTAAATCAGCACTCATCGATCAAATACAAATATTATATATTTAATACAAATATTTGACCTTTTTAAACATTAAAACCGGGCCCAGGAGGGTGATTTACCCGAAGAAATGACACTTTTGACCCGGCAATTTGACCCTAATTGCAGTAAAAAAAAATGTCCACAGTGTGGCAGAGTTCTGCGGGTTCCATAGCGGCCCAGTGCGTACATTGGAACATGTGGAAAAAGTTGGAAAAATGTTAAACATGGTCGAAAATGGTTAAAATCAACCCAGAAATAGTGCATTGAAAGCCCGCAGAAAGTTTTGGAAAAGATCGGTAAATTTGGGAAAATGTCAAAAATGGTCGAAAATGTTTAAAATCAACCCAGGAATAGTGCATTGAAAGCCCGCAGAAAGTTTTGGAAAAGATCGGTAAATTTGGGAAAATGTCAAAAATGGTCAAAAATGTTTAAAATCAACCCAGGAATAGTGCATTGAAAGCCCGCAGAAAGTTTTGGAAAAGATCGGTAAATTTGGGAAAATGTCAAAAATGGTCGAAAATGTTTAAAATCAACCCAGGAATAGTGCATTGAAAGCCCGCAGAAAGTTTTGGAAAAGATCGGTAAATTTGGGAAAATGTCAAAAATGGTCAAAAATGTTTAAAATCAACCCAGGAATAGTGCATTGAAAGCCCGCAGAAAGTTTTGGAAAAGATCGGTAAATTTGGGAAAATGTCAAAAATGGTCGAAAATGTTTAAAATCAACCCAGGAATAGTGCATTGAAAGCCCGCAGAAAGTTTTGGAAAAGATCGGTAAATTTGGGAAAATGTCAAAAATGGTCGAAAATGTTTAAAATCAACCCAGGAATAGTGCATTGAAAGCCCGCAGAAAGTTTTGGAAAAGATCGGTAAATTTGGGAAAATGTCAAAAATGGTCGAAAATGTTTAAAATCAACCCAGGAATAGTGCATTGAAAGCCCGCAGAAAGTTTTGGAAAAGATCGGTAAATTTGGGAAAATGTCAAAAATGGTCGAAAATGTTTAAAATCAACCCAGGAATAGTGCATTGAAAGCCCGCAGAAAGTTTTGGAAAATATCGGTAAATTTGGGAAAATGTCAAAAATGGTCGAAAATGTTTAAAATCAACCCAGGAATAGTGCATTGAAAGCCCGCAGAAAGTTTTGGAAAAGATCGGTAAATTTGGGAAAATGTCAAAAATGGTCAAAAATGTTTAAAATCAACCCAGGAATAGTGCATTGAAAGCCCGCAGAAAGTTTTGGAAAAGATCGGTAAATTTGGGAAAATGTCAAAAATGGTCGAAAATGTTTAAAATCAACCCAGGAATAGTGCATTGAAAGCCCGCAGAAAGTTTTGGAAAAGATCGGTAAATTTGGGAAAATGTCAAAAATGGTCAAAAATGTTTAAAATCAACCCAGGAATAGTGCATTGAAAGCCCGCAGAAAGTTTTGGAAAAGATCGGTAAATTTGGGAAAATGTCAAAAATGGTCGAAAATGTTTAAAATCAACCCAGGAATAGTGCATTGAAAGCCCGCAGAAAGTTTTGGAAAAGATCGGTAAATTTGGGAAAATGTCAAAAATGGTCAAAAATGTTTAAAATCAACCCAGGAATAGTGCATTGAAAGCCCGCAGAAAGTTTTGGAAAAGATCGGTAAATTTGGGAAAATGTCAAAAATGGTCGAAAATGTTTAAAATCAACCCAGGAATAGTGCATTGAAAGCCCGCAGAAAGTTTTGGAAAAGATCGGTAAATTTGGGAAAATGTCAAAAATGGTCGAAAATGTTTAAAATCAACCCAGGAATAGTGCATTGAAAGCCCGCAGAAATTTTTTCTGGGTCTACCAGCGCTAGAAATTTTTTTTGGGTCTACCAGGGGTAGAAATTTTTTTTTTTTTTTTTTAATTTTTAAAACGTTATTTAGCTCTAGGCGGCGTACAGGGCTCCACAGATGGGTTTGGGTTTGGGTTTGGGTTAGAGTTAGGGGTTGGGTTGGGGTCAACCCAGGCAAAGTGCAGACATGAATATCGGGCACTGGAGGTGATTTTCCTGGGTAAAAGACAGCCATAAACGTCGGCGCGACCAAATACGACGACATACGACCATTCTCAAAAGTGCCCAAAATGCACTAAAATTGGTTTTAAATCAGCACTCATCGATCAAATACAAATATTATATATTTAATACAAATATTTGACCTTTTTAAACATTAAAACCGGGCCCAGGAGGGTGATTTACCCGAAGAAATGACACTTTTGACCCGGCAATTTGACCCTAATTGCAGTAAAAAAAAATGTCCACAGTGTGGCAGAGTTCTGCGGGTTCCATAGCGGCCCAGTGCGTACATTGGAACATGTGGAAAAAGTTGGAAAAATGTTAAACATGGTCGAAAATGGTTAAAATCAACCCAGAAATAGTGCATTGAAAGCCCGCAGAAAGTTTTGGAAAAGATCGGTAAATTTGGGAAAATGTCAAAAATGGTCGAAAATGTTTAAAATCAACCCAGGAATAGTGCATTGAAAGCCCGCAGAAAGTTTTGGAAAAGATCGGTAAATTTGGGAAAATGTCAAAAATGGTCAAAAATGTTTAAAATCAACCCAGGAATAGTGCATTGAAAGCCCGCAGAAAGTTTTGGAAAAGATCGGTAAATTTGGGAAAATGTCAAAAATGGTCGAAAATGTTTAAAATCAACCCAGGAATAGTGCATTGAAAGCCCGCAGAAAGTTTTGGAAAATATCGGTAAATTTGGGAAAATGTCAAAAATGGTCAAAAATGTTTAAAATCAACCCAGGAATAGTGCATTGAAAGCCCGCAGAAAGTTTTGGAAAAGATCGGTAAATTTGGGAAAATGTCAAAAATGGTCGAAAATGTTTAAAATCAACCCAGGAATAGTGCATTGAAAGCCCGCAGAAAGTTTTGGAAAATATCGGTAAATTTGGGAAAATGTCAAAAATGGTCAAAAATGTTTAAAATCAACCCAGGAATAGTGCATTGAAAGCCCGCAGAAAGTTTTGGAAAAGATCGGTATATTTGGGAAAATGTCAAAAATGGTCGAAAATGTTTAAAATCAACCCAGGAATAGTGCATTGAAAGCCCGCAGAAAGTTTTGGAAAAGATCGGTAAATTTGGGAAAATGTCAAAAATGGTCAAAAATGTTTAAAATCAACCCAGGAATAGTGCATTGAAAGCCCGCAGAAAGTTTTGGAAAAGATCGGTAAATTTGGGAAAATGTCAAAAATGGTCGAAAATGTTTAAAATCAACCCAGGAATAGTGCATTGAAAGCCCGCAGAAAGTTTTGGAAAAGATCGGTAAATTTGGGAAAATGTCAAAAATGGTCGAAAATGTTTAAAATCAACCCAGGAATAGTGCATTGAAAGCCCGCAGAAAGTTTTGGAAAAGATCGGTAAATTTGGGAAAATGTCAAAAATGGTCGAAAATGTTTAAAATCAACCCAGGAATAGTGCATTGAAAGCCCGCAGAAAGTTTTGGAAAATATCGGTAAATTTGGGAAAATGTCAAAAATGGTCGAAAATGTTTAAAATCAACCCAGGAATAGTGCATTGAAAGCCCGCAGAAAGTTTTGGAAAAGATCGGTAAATTTGGGAAAATGTCAAAAATGGTCGAAAATGTTTAAAATCAACCCAGGAATAGTGCATTGAAAGCCCGCAGAAAGTTTTGGAAAAGATCGGTAAATTTGGGAAAATGTCAAAAATGGTCAAAAATGTTTAAAATCAACCCAGGAATAGTGCATTGAAAGCCCGCAGAAAGTTTTGGAAAAGATCGGTAAATTTGGGAAAATGTCAAAAATGGTCGAAAATGTTTAAAATCAACCCAGGAATAGTGCATTGAAAGCCCGCAGAAAGTTTTGGAAAAGATCGGTAAATTTGGGAAAATGTCAAAAATGGTCGAAAATGTTTAAAATCAACCCAGGAATAGTGCATTGAAAGCCCGCAGAAAGTTTTGGAAAAGATCGGTAAATTTGGGAAAATGTCAAAAATGGTCGAAAATGTTTAAAATCAACCCAGGAATAGTGCATTGAAAGCCCGCAGAAATTTTTTCTGGGTCTACCAGCGCTAGAAATTTTTTTTGGGTCTACCAGGGGTAGAAATTTTTTTTTTTTTTTTTTTAATTTTTAAAACGTTATTTAGCTCTAGGCGGCGTACAGGGCTCCACAGATGGGTTTGGGTTTGGGTTTGGGTTAGAGTTAGGGGTTGGGTTGGGGTCAACCCAGGCAAAGTGCAGACATGAATATCGGGCACTGGAGGTGATTTTCCTGGGTAAAAGACAGCCATAAACGTCGGCGCGACCAAATACGACGACATACGACCATTCTCAAAAGTGCCCAAAATGCACTAAAATTGGTTTTAAATCAGCACTCATCGATCAAATACAAATATTATATATTTAATACAAATATTTGACCTTTTTAAACATTAAAACCGGGCCCAGGAGGGTGATTTACCCGAAGAAATGACACTTTTGACCCGGCAATTTGACCCTAATTGCAGTAAAAAAAAATGTCCACAGTGTGGCAGAGTTCTGCGGGTTCCATAGCGGCCCAGTGCGTACATTGGAACATGTGGAAAAAGTTGGAAAAATGTTAAACATGGTCGAAAATGGTTAAAATCAACCCAGAAATAGTGCATTGAAAGCCCGCAGAAAGTTTTGGAAAAGATCGGTAAATTTGGGAAAATGTCAAAAATGGTCGAAAATGTTTAAAATCAACCCAGGAATAGTGCATTGAAAGCCCGCAGAAAGTTTTGGAAAAGATCGGTAAATTTGGGAAAATGTCAAAAATGGTCAAAAATGTTTAAAATCAACCCAGGAATAGTGCATTGAAAGCCCGCAGAAAGTTTTGGAAAAGATCGGTAAATTTGGGAAAATGTCAAAAATGGTCGAAAATGTTTAAAATCAACCCAGGAATAGTGCATTGAAAGCCCGCAGAAAGTTTTGGAAAAGATCGGTAAATTTGGGAAAATGTCAAAAATGGTCAAAAATGTTTAAAATCAACCCAGGAATAGTGCATTGAAAGCCCGCAGAAAGTTTTGGAAAAGATCGGTAAATTTGGGAAAATGTCAAAAATGGTCGAAAATGTTTAAAATCAACCCAGGAATAGTGCATTGAAAGCCCGCAGAAAGTTTTGGAAAAGATCGGTAAATTTGGGAAAATGTCAAAAATGGTCGAAAATGTTTAAAATCAACCCAGGAATAGTGCATTGAAAGCCCGCAGAAAGTTTTGGAAAAGATCGGTAAATTTGGGAAAATGTCAAAAATGGTCGAAAATGTTTAAAATCAACCCAGGAATAGTGCATTGAAAGCCCGCAGAAAGTTTTGGAAAAGATCGGTAAATTTGGGAAAATGTCAAAAATGGTCGAAAATGTTTAAAATCAACCCAGGAATAGTGCATTGAAAGCCCGCAGAAAGTTTTGGAAAATATCGGTAAATTTGGGAAAATGTCAAAAATGGTCGAAAATGTTTAAAATCAACCCAGGAATAGTGCATTGAAAGCCCGCAGAAAGTTTTGGAAAAGATCGGTAAATTTGGGAAAATGTCAAAAATGGTCAAAAATGTTTAAAATCAACCCAGGAATAGTGCATTGAAAGCCCGCAGAAAGTTTTGGAAAAGATCGGTAAATTTGGGAAAATGTCAAAAATGGTCGAAAATGTTTAAAATCAACCCAGGAATAGTGCATTGAAAGCCCGCAGAAAGTTTTGGAAAAGATCGGTAAATTTGGGAAAATGTCAAAAATGGTCAAAAATGTTTAAAATCAACCCAGGAATAGTGCATTGAAAGCCCGCAGAAAGTTTTGGAAAAGATCGGTAAATTTGGGAAAATGTCAAAAATGGTCGAAAATGTTTAAAATCAACCCAGGAATAGTGCATTGAAAGCCCGCAGAAAGTTTTGGAAAAGATCGGTAAATTTGGGAAAATGTCAAAAATGGTCAAAAATGTTTAAAATCAACCCAGGAATAGTGCATTGAAAGCCCGCAGAAAGTTTTGGAAAAGATCGGTAAATTTGGGAAAATGTCAAAAATGGTCGAAAATGTTTAAAATCAACCCAGGAATAGTGCATTGAAAGCCCGCAGAAAGTTTTGGAAAAGATCGGTAAATTTGGGAAAATGTCAAAAATGGTCGAAAATGTTTAAAATCAACCCAGGAATAGTGCATTGAAAGCCCGCAGAAATTTTTTCTGGGTCTACCAGCGCTAGAAATTTTTTTTGGGTCTACCAGGGGTAGAAATTTTTTTTTTTTTTTTTTTAATTTTTAAAACGTTATTTAGCTCTAGGCGGCGTACAGGGCTCCACAGATGGGTTTGGGTTTGGGTTTGGGTTAGAGTTAGGGGTTGGGTTGGGGTCAACCCAGGCAAAGTGCAGACATGAATATCGGGCACTGGAGGTGATTTTCCTGGGTAAAAGACAGCCATAAACGTCGGCGCGACCAAATACGACGACATACGACCATTCTCAAAAGTGCCCAAAATGCACTAAAATTGGTTTTAAATCAGCACTCATCGATCAAATACAAATATTATATATTTAATACAAATATTTGACCTTTTTAAACATTAAAACCGGGCCCAGGAGGGTGATTTACCCGAAGAAATGACACTTTTGACCCGGCAATTTGACCCTAATTGCAGTAAAAAAAAATGTCCACAGTGTGGCAGAGTTCTGCGGGTTCCATAGCGGCCCAGTGCGTACATTGGAACATGTGGAAAAAGTTGGAAAAATGTTAAACATGGTCGAAAATGGTTAAAATCAACCCAGAAATAGTGCATTGAAAGCCCGCAGAAAGTTTTGGAAAAGATCGGTAAATTTGGGAAAATGTCAAAAATGGTCGAAAATGTTTAAAATCAACCCAGGAATAGTGCATTGAAAGCCCGCAGAAAGTTTTGGAAAAGATCGGTAAATTTGGGAAAATGTCAAAAATGGTCAAAAATGTTTAAAATCAACCCAGGAATAGTGCATTGAAAGCCCGCAGAAAGTTTTGGAAAAGATCGGTAAATTTGGGAAAATGTCAAAAATGGTCGAAAATGTTTAAAATCAACCCAGGAATAGTGCATTGAAAGCCCGCAGAAAGTTTTGGAAAAGATCGGTAAATTTGGGAAAATGTCAAAAATGGTCAAAAATGTTTAAAATCAACCCAGGAATAGTGCATTGAAAGCCCGCAGAAAGTTTTGGAAAAGATCGGTAAATTTGGGAAAATGTCAAAAATGGTCGAAAATGTTTAAAATCAACCCAGGAATAGTGCATTGAAAGCCCGCAGAAAGTTTTGGAAAAGATCGGTAAATTTGGGAAAATGTCAAAAATGGTCGAAAATGTTTAAAATCAACCCAGGAATAGTGCATTGAAAGCCCGCAGAAAGTTTTGGAAAAGATCGGTAAATTTGGGAAAATGTCAAAAATGGTCGAAAATGTTTAAAATCAACCCAGGAATAGTGCATTGAAAGCCCGCAGAAAGTTTTGGAAAAGATCGGTAAATTTGGGAAAATGTCAAAAATGGTCAAAAATGTTTAAAATCAACCCAGGAATAGTGCATTGAAAGCCCGCAGAAAGTTTTGGAAAAGATCGGTAAATTTGGGAAAATGTCAAAAATGGTCAAAAATGTTTAAAATCAACCCAGGAATAGTGCATTGAAAGCCCGCAGAAAGTTTTGGAAAAGATCGGTAAATTTGGGAAAATGTCAAAAATGGTCGAAAATGTTTAAAATCAACCCAGGAATAGTGCATTGAAAGCCCGCAGAAAGTTTTGGAAAAGATCGGTAAATTTGGGAAAATGTCAAAAATGGTCGAAAATGTTTAAAATCAACCCAGGAATAGTGCATTGAAAGCCCGCAGAAAGTTTTGGAAAAGATCGGTAAATTTGGGAAAATGTCAAAAATGGTCAAAAATGTTTAAAATCAACCCAGGAATAGTGCATTGAAAGCCCGCAGAAAGTTTTGGAAAAGATCGGTAAATTTGGGAAAATGTCAAAAATGGTCGAAAATGTTTAAAATCAACCCAGGAATAGTGCATTGAAAGCCCGCAGAAAGTTTTGGAAAAGATCGGTAAATTTGGGAAAATGTCAAAAATGGTCGAAAATGTTTAAAATCAACCCAGGAATAGTGCATTGAAAGCCCGCAGAAATTTTTTCTGGGTCTACCAGCGCTAGAAATTTTTTTTGGGTCTACCAGGGGTAGAATTTTTTTTTTTTTTTTTTTAATTTTTAAAACGTTATTTAGCTCTAGGCGGCGTACAGGGCTCCACAGATGGGTTTGGGTTTGGGTTTGGGTTAGAGTTAGGGGTTGGGTTGGGGTCAACCCAGGCAAAGTGCAGACATGAATATCGGGCACTGGAGGTGATTTTCCTGGGTAAAAGACAGCCATAAACGTCGGCGCGACCAAATACGACGACATACGACCATTCTCAAAAGTGCCCAAAATGCACTAAAATTGGTTTTAAATCAGCACTCATCGATCAAATACAAATATTATATATTTAATACAAATATTTGACCTTTTTAAACATTAAAACCGGGCCCAGGAGGGTGATTTACCCGAAGAAATGACACTTTTGACCCGGCAATTTGACCCTAATTGCAGTAAAAAAAAATGTCCACAGTGTGGCAGAGTTCTGCGGGTTCCATAGCGGCCCAGTGCGTACATTGGAACATGTGGAAAAAGTTGGAAAAATGTTAAACATGGTCGAAAATGGTTAAAATCAACCCAGAAATAGTGCATTGAAAGCCCGCAGAAAGTTTTGGAAAAGATCGGTAAATTTGGGAAAATGTCAAAAATGGTCGAAAATGTTTAAAATCAACCCAGGAATAGTGCATTGAAAGCCCGCAGAAAGTTTTGGAAAAGATCGGTAAATTTGGGAAAATGTCAAAAATGGTCAAAAATGTTTAAAATCAACCCAGGAATAGTGCATTGAAAGCCCGCAGAAAGTTTTGGAAAAGATCGGTAAATTTGGGAAAATGTCAAAAATGGTCGAAAATGTTTAAAATCAACCCAGGAATAGTGCATTGAAAGCCCGCAGAAAGTTTTGGAAAAGATCGGTAAATTTGGGAAAATGTCAAAAATGGTCAAAAATGTTTAAAATCAACCCAGGAATAGTGCATTGAAAGCCCGCAGAAAGTTTTGGAAAAGATCGGTAAATTTGGGAAAATGTCAAAAATGGTCGAAAATGTTTAAAATCAACCCAGGAATAGTGCACCGAAAGCCCGCAGAAAGTTTTGGAAAAGATCGGTAAATTTAAATTTAAGCGTTTTTTTTCTAAGTGTGGAGGGACTTAGAAAAAATCCGCTTAAATTTAAGCGTTTTTTTTTCTAAGTGTGGAGGGACTTAGAAAAAATCCGCTTAAATTTAAGCGTTTTTTTTCTAAGTGTGGAGGGACTTAGAAAAAATCCGCTTAAATTTAAGCGTTTTTTTTCTAAGTGTGGAGGGACTTAGAAAAATTTCTGGAGCTCAGAAATTCAGCGGGGCATCAGCCGACCCAATCCGCTCACGGTGCACTATTCTCGGATCGACTCGGGGCGAACCCCCGCCGATTTTAAAAGTGCTGAAACTCGAAAAATATACGGAGCTCGACGATGAAACCTGGTATCTGTCGATAATAGTGCATCGAAAGCCCGCAGAAAGTTTTGGAAAAAGATCGGTAAATTTGGGAAAATGTCAAAAATGGTCGAAAATGTTTAAAATCAACCCAGGAATAGTGCACCGAAAGCCCGCAGAAAGTTTTGGAAAAGATCGGTAAATTTGGGAAAATGTCAAAAATGGTCGAAAATGTTTAAAATCAACCCAGGAATAGTGCATTGAAAGCCCGCAGAAAGTTTTGGAAAAGATCGGTAAATTTGGGAAAATGTCAAAAATGGTCAAAAATGTTTAAAATCAACCCAGGAATAGTGCATTGAAAGCCCGCAGAAAGTTTTGGAAAAGATCGGTAAATTTGGGAAAATGTCAAAAATGGTCGAAAATGTTTAAAATCAACCCAGGAATAGTGCATTGAAAGCCCGCAGAAAGTTTTGGAAAAGATCGGTAAATTTGGGAAAATGTCAAAAATGGTCGAAAATGTTTAAAATTAACCCAGGAATAGTGCATCGAAAGACCGCAGAAATTTTTTCTGGGTCTACCAGCGCTAGAAATTTTTTTTGGTTCTACCAGGGGTAGAAATTTTTTTTTTTTTTTTAATTTTTAAAACGTTATTTAGCTCTAGGCGGCGTACAGGGCTCCACAGATGGGTTTGGGTTTGGGTTTGGGTTAGAGTTAGGGGTTGGGTTGGGGTCAACCCAGGCAAAGTGCAGACATGAATATCGGGCACTGGAGGTGATTTTCCTGGGTAAAAGACAGCCATAAACGTCGGCGCGACCAAATACGACGACATACGACCATTCTCAAAAGTGCCCAAAATGCACTAAAATTGGTTTTAAATCAGCACTCATCGATCAAATACAAATATTATATATTTAATACAAATATTTGACCTTTTTAAACATTAAAACCGGGCCCAGGAGGGTGATTTACCCGAAGAAATGACACTTTTGACCCGGCAATTTGACCCTAATTGCAGTAAAAAAAAATGTCCACAGTGTGGCAGAGTTCTGCGGGTTCCATAGCGGCCCAGTGCGTACATTGGAACATGTGGAAAAAGTTGGAAAAATGTTAAACATGGTCGAAAATGGTTAAAATCAACCCAGAAATAGTGCATTGAAAGCCCGCAGAAAGTTTTGGAAAAGATCGGTAAATTTGGGAAAATGTCAAAAATGGTCGAAAATGTTTAAAATCAACCCAGGAATAGTGCATTGAAAGCCCGCAGAAAGTTTTGGAAAAGATCGGTAAATTTGGGAAAATGTCAAAAATGGTCAAAAATGTTTAAAATCAACCCAGGAATAGTGCATTGAAAGCCCGCAGAAAGTTTTGGAAAAGATCGGTAAATTTGGGAAAATGTCAAAAATGGTCGAAAATGTTTAAAATCAACCCAGGAATAGTGCATTGAAAGCCCGCAGAAAGTTTTGGAAAATATCGGTAAATTTGGGAAAATGTCAAAAATGGTCGAAAATGTTTAAAATCAACCCAGGAATAGTGCATTGAAAGCCCGCAGAAAGTTTTGGAAAAGATCGGTAAATTTGGGAAAATGTCAAAAATGGTCGAAAATGTTTAAAATCAACCCAGGAATAGTGCATTGAAAGCCCGCAGAAAGTTTTGGAAAAGATCGGTAAATTTGGGAAAATGTCAAAAATGGTCAAAAATGTTTAAAATCAACCCAGGAATAGTGCATTGAAAGCCCGCAGAAAGTTTTGGAAAAGATCGGTATATTTGGGAAAATGTCAAAAATGGTCGAAAATGTTTAAAATCAACCCAGGAATAGTGCATTGAAAGCCCGCAGAAAGTTTTGGAAAAGATCGGTAAATTTGGGAAAATGTCAAAAATGGTCGAAAATGTTTAAAATCAACCCAGGAATAGTGCATTGAAAGCCCGCAGAAAGTTTTGGAAAAGATCGGTAAATTTGGGAAAATGTCAAAAATGGTCAAAAATGTTTAAAATCAACCCAGGAATAGTGCATTGAAAGCCCGCAGAAAGTTTTGGAAAAGATCGGTATATTTGGGAAAATGTCAAAAATGGTCGAAAATGTTTAAAATCAACCCAGGAATAGTGCATTGAAAGCCCGCAGAAAGTTTTGGAAAAGATCGGTAAATTTGGGAAAATGTCAAAAATGGTCAAAAATGTTTAAAATCAACCCAGGAATAGTGCATTGAAAGCCCGCAGAAAGTTTTGGAAAAGATCGGTAAATTTGGGAAAATGTCAAAAATGGTCGAAAATGTTTAAAATCAACCCAGGAATAGTGCATTGAAAGCCCGCAGAAAGTTTTGGAAAAGATCGGTAAATTTGGGAAAATGTCAAAAATGGTCGAAAATGTTTAAAATCAACCCAGGAATAGTGCATTGAAAGCCCGCAGAAAGTTTTGGAAAAGATCGGTAAATTTGGGAAAATGTCAAAAATGGTCGAAAATGTTTAAAATCAACCCAGGAATAGTGCATTGAAAGCCCGCAGAAAGTTTTGGAAAAGATCGGTAAATTTGGGAAAATGTCAAAAATGGTCGAAAATGTTTAAAATCAACCCAGGAATAGTGCATTGAAAGCCCGCAGAAAGTTTTGGAAAATATCGGTAAATTTGGGAAAATGTCAAAAATGGTCGAAAATGTTTAAAATCAACCCAGGAATAGTGCATTGAAAGCCCGCAGAAAGTTTTGGAAAAGATCGGTAAATTTGGGAAAATGTCAAAAATGGTCAAAAATGTTTAAAATCAACCCAGGAATAGTGCATTGAAAGCCCGCAGAAAGTTTTGGAAAAGATCGGTAAATTTGGGAAAATGTCAAAAATGGTCGAAAATGTTTAAAATCAACCCAGGAATAGTGCATTGAAAGCCGCAGAAAGTTTTGGAAAAGATCGGTAAATTTGGGAAAATGTCAAAAATGGTCAAAAATGTTTAAAATCAACCCAGGAATAGTGCATTGAAAGCCCGCAGAAAGTTTTGGAAAAGATCGGTAAATTTGGGAAAATGTCAAAAATGGTCGAAAATGTTTAAAATCAACCCAGGAATAGTGCATTGAAAGCCCGCAGAAAGTTTTGGAAAAGATCGGTAAATTTGGGAAAATGTCAAAAATGGTCAAAAATGTTTAAAATCAACCCAGGAATAGTGCATTGAAAGCCCGCAGAAAGTTTTGGAAAAGATCGGTAAATTTGGGAAAATGTCAAAAATGGTCGAAAATGTTTAAAATCAACCCAGGAATAGTGCATTGAAAGCCCGCAGAAAGTTTTGGAAAAGATCGGTAAATTTGGGAAAATGTCAAAAATGGTCGAAAATGTTTAAAATCAACCCAGGAATAGTGCATTGAAAGCCCGCAGAAATTTTTTCTGGGTCTACCAGCGCTAGAAATTTTTTTTGGGTCTACCAGGGGTAGAATTTTTTTTTTTTTTTTTTTTAATTTTTAAAACGTTATTTAGCTCTAGGCGGCGTACAGGGCTCCACAGATGGGTTTGGGTTTGGGTTTGGGTTAGAGTTAGGGGTTGGGTTGGGGTCAACCCAGGCAAAGTGCAGACATGAATATCGGGCACTGGAGGTGATTTTCCTGGGTAAAAGACAGCCATAAACGTCGGCGCGACCAAATACGACGACATACGACCATTCTCAAAAGTGCCCAAAATGCACTAAAATTGGTTTTAAATCAGCACTCATCGATCAAATACAAATATTATATATTTAATACAAATATTTGACCTTTTTAAACATTAAAACCGGGCCCAGGAGGGTGATTTACCCGAAGAAATGACACTTTTGACCCGGCAATTTGACCCTAATTGCAGTAAAAAAAAATGTCCACAGTGTGGCAGAGTTCTGCGGGTTCCATAGCGGCCCAGTGCGTACATTGGAACATGTGGAAAAAGTTGGAAAAATGTTAAACATGGTCGAAAATGGTTAAAATCAACCCAGAAATAGTGCATTGAAAGCCCGCAGAAAGTTTTGGAAAAGATCGGTAAATTTGGGAAAATGTCAAAAATGGTCGAAAATGTTTAAAATCAACCCAGGAATAGTGCATTGAAAGCCCGCAGAAAGTTTTGGAAAAGATCGGTAAATTTGGGAAAATGTCAAAAATGGTCAAAAATGTTTAAAATCAACCCAGGAATAGTGCATTGAAAGCCCGCAGAAAGTTTTGGAAAAGATCGGTAAATTTGGGAAAATGTCAAAAATGGTCGAAAATGTTTAAAATCAACCCAGGAATAGTGCATTGAAAGCCCGCAGAAAGTTTTGGAAAAGATCGGTAAATTTGGGAAAATGTCAAAAATGGTCAAAAATGTTTAAAATCAACCCAGGAATAGTGCATTGAAAGCCCGCAAAAAGTTTTGGAAAAGATCGGTAAATTTGGGAAAATGTCAAAAATGGTCGAAAATGTTTAAAATCAACCCAGGAATAGTGCACCGAAAGCCCGCAGAAAGTTTTGGAAAAGATCGGTAAATTTAAATTTAAGCGTTTTTTTTCTAAGTGTGGAGGGACTTAGAAAAAATCCGCTTAAATTTAAGCGTTTTTTTTTCTAAGTGTGGAGGGACTTAGAAAAAATCCGCTTAAATTTAAGCGTTTTTTTTCTAAGTGTGGAGGGACTTAGAAAAAATCCGCTTAAATTTAAGCGTTTTTTTTCTAAGTGTGGAGGGACTTAGAAAAATTTCTGGAGCTCAGAAATTCAGCGGGGCATCAGCCGACCCAATCCGCTCACGGTGCACTATTCTCGGATCGACTCGGGGCGAACCCCCGCCGATTTTAAAAGTGCTGAAACTCGAAAAATATACGGAGCTCGACGATGAAACCTGGTATCTGTCGATAATAGTGCATCGAAAGCCCGCAGAAAGTTTTGGAAAAAGATCGGTAAATTTGGGAAAATGTCAAAAATGGTCGAAAATGTTTAAAATCAACCCAGGAATAGTGCACCGAAAGCCCGCAGAAAGTTTTGGAAAAGATCGGTAAATTTGGGAAAATGTCAAAAATGGTCGAAAATGTTTAAAATCAACCCAGGAATAGTGCATTGAAAGCCCGCAGAAAGTTTTGGAAAAGATCGGTAAATTTGGGAAAATGTCAAAAATGGTCAAAAATGTTTAAAATCAACCCAGGAATAGTGCATTGAAAGCCCGCAGAAAGTTTTGGAAAAGATCGGTAAATTTGGGAAAATGTCAAAAATGGTCGAAAATGTTTAAAATCAACCCAGGAATAGTGCATTGAAAGCCCGCAGAAAGTTTTGGAAAAGATCGGTAAATTTGGGAAAATGTCAAAAATGGTCGAAAATGTTTAAAATTAACCCAGGAATAGTGCATTGAAAGCCCGCAGAAAGTTTTGGAAAAGATCGGTAAATTTGGGAAAATGTCAAAAATGGTCAAAAATGTTTAAAATCAACCCAGGAATAGTGCATTGAAAGCCCGCAGAAAGTTTTGGAAAAGATCGGTAAATTTGGGAAAATGTCAAAAATGGTCGAAAATGTTTAAAATCAACCCAGGAATAGTGCATTGAAAGCCCGCAGAAAGTTTTGGAAAAGATCGGTAAATTTGGGAAAATGTCAAAAATGGTCAAAAATGTTTAAAATCAACCCAGGAATAGTGCATTGAAAGCCCGCAGAAAGTTTTGGAAAAGATCGGTAAATTTGGGAAAATGTCAAAAATGGTCGAAAATGTTTAAAATCAACCCAGGAATAGTGCATTGAAAGCCCGCAGAAAGTTTTGGAAAATATCGGTAAATTTGGGAAAATGTCAAAAATGGTCGAAAATGTTTAAAATCAACCCAGGAATAGTGCATTGAAAGCCCGCAGAAAGTTTTGGAAAAGATCGGTAAATTTGGGAAAATGTCAAAAATGGTCGAAAATGTTTAAAATCAACCCAGGAATAGTGCATTGAAAGCCCGCAGAAAGTTTTGGAAAAGATCGGTAAATTTGGGAAAATGTCAAAAATGGTCAAAAATGTTTAAAATCAACCCAGGAATAGTGCATTGAAAGCCCGCAGAAAGTTTTGGAAAAGATCGGTATATTTGGGAAAATGTCAAAAATGGTCGAAAATGTTTAAAATCAACCCAGGAATAGTGCATTGAAAGCCCGCAGAAAGTTTTGGAAAAGATCGGTAAATTTGGGAAAATGTCAAAAATGGTCAAAAATGTTTAAAATCAACCCAGGAATAGTGCATTGAAAGCCCGCAGAAAGTTTTGGAAAAGATCGGTAAATTTGGGAAAATGTCAAAAATGGTCGAAAATGTTTAAAATCAACCCAGGAATAGTGCATTGAAAGCCCGCAGAAAGTTTTGGAAAAGATCGGTAAATTTGGGAAAATGTCAAAAATGGTCGAAAATGTTTAAAATCAACCCAGGAATAGTGCATTGAAAGCCCGCAGAAAGTTTTGGAAAAGATCGGTAAATTTGGGAAAATGTCAAAAATGGTCAAAAATGTTTAAAATCAACCCAGGAATAGTGCATTGAAAGCCCGCAGAAAGTTTTGGAAAAGATCGGTAAATTTGGGAAAATGTCAAAAATGGTCGAAAATGTTTAAAATCAACCCAGGAATAGTGCATTGAAAGCCCGCAGAAAGTTTTGGAAAATATCGGTAAATTTGGGAAAATGTCAAAAATGGTCGAAAATGTTTAAAATCAACCCAGGAATAGTGCATTGAAAGCCCGCAGAAAGTTTTGGAAAAGATCGGTAAATTTGGGAAAATGTCAAAAATGGTCGAAAATGTTTAAAATCAACCCAGGAATAGTGCATTGAAAGCCCGCAGAAAGTTTTGGAAAAGATCGGTAAATTTGGGAAAATGTCAAAAATGGTCAAAAATGTTTAAAATCAACCCAGGAATAGTGCATTGAAAGCCCGCAGAAAGTTTTGGAAAAGATCGGTATATTTGGGAAAATGTCAAAAATGGTCGAAAATGTTTAAAATCAACCCAGGAATAGTGCATTGAAAGCCCGCAGAAAGTTTTGGAAAAGATCGGTAAATTTGGGAAAATGTCAAAAATGGTCAAAAATGTTTAAAATCAACCCAGGAATAGTGCATTGAAAGCCCGCAGAAAGTTTTGGAAAAGATCGGTAAATTTGGGAAAATGTCAAAAATGGTCGAAAATGTTTAAAATCAACCCAGGAATAGTGCATTGAAAGCCCGCAGAAAGTTTTGGAAAAGATCGGTAAATTTGGGAAAATGTCAAAAATGGTCGAAAATGTTTAAAATCAACCCAGGAATAGTGCATTGAAAGCCCGCAGAAAGTTTTGGAAAAGATCGGTAAATTTGGGAAAATGTCAAAAATGGTCGAAAATGTTTAAAATCAACCCAGGAATAGTGCATTGAAAGCCCGCAGAAAGTTTTGGAAAAGATCGGTAAATTTGGGAAAATGTCAAAAATGGTCGAAAATGTTTAAAATCAACCCAGGAATAGTGCATTGAAAGCCCGCAGAAAGTTTTGGAAAATATCGGTAAATTTGGGAAAATGTCAAAAATGGTCGAAAATGTTTAAAATCAACCCAGGAATAGTGCATTGAAAGCCCGCAGAAAGTTTTGGAAAAGATCGGTAAATTTGGGAAAATGTCAAAAATGGTCAAAAATGTTTAAAATCAACCCAGGAATAGTGCATTGAAAGCCCGCAGAAAGTTTTGGAAAAGATCGGTAAATTTGGGAAAATGTCAAAAATGGTCGAAAATGTTTAAAATCAACCCAGGAATAGTGCATTGAAAGCCCGCAGAAAGTTTTGGAAAAGATCGGTAAATTTGGGAAAATGTCAAAAATGGTCAAAAATGTTTAAAATCAACCCAGGAATAGTGCATTGAAAGCCCGCAGAAAGTTTTGGAAAAGATCGGTAAATTTGGGAAAATGTCAAAAATGGTCGAAAATGTTTAAAATCAACCCAGGAATAGTGCATTGAAAGCCCGCAGAAAGTTTTGGAAAAGATCGGTAAATTTGGGAAAATGTCAAAAATGGTCAAAAATGTTTAAAATCAACCCAGGAATAGTGCATTGAAAGCCCGCAGAAAGTTTTGGAAAAGATCGGTAAATTTGGGAAAATGTCAAAAATGGTCGAAAATGTTTAAAATCAACCCAGGAATAGTGCATTGAAAGCCCGCAGAAAGTTTTGGAAAAGATCGGTAAATTTGGGAAAATGTCAAAAATGGTCGAAAATGTTTAAAATCAACCCAGGAATAGTGCATTGAAAGCCCGCAGAAATTTTTTCTGGGTCTACCAGCGCTAGAAATTTTTTTTGGGTCTACCAGGGGTAGAATTTTTTTTTTTTTTTTTTTTAATTTTTAAAACGTTATTTAGCTCTAGGCGGCGTACAGGGCTCCACAGATGGGTTTGGGTTTGGGTTTGGGTTAGAGTTAGGGGTTGGGTTGGGGTCAACCCAGGCAAAGTGCAGACATGAATATCGGGCACTGGAGGTGATTTTCCTGGGTAAAAGACAGCCATAAACGTCGGCGCGACCAAATACGACGACATACGACCATTCTCAAAAGTGCCCAAAATGCACTAAAATTGGTTTTAAATCAGCACTCATCGATCAAATACAAATATTATATATTTAATACAAATATTTGACCTTTTTAAACATTAAAACCGGGCCCAGGAGGGTGATTTACCCGAAGAAATGACACTTTTGACCCGGCAATTTGACCCTAATTGCAGTAAAAAAAAATGTCCACAGTGTGGCAGAGTTCTGCGGGTTCCATAGCGGCCCAGTGCGTACATTGGAACATGTGGAAAAAGTTGGAAAAATGTTAAACATGGTCGAAAATGGTTAAAATCAACCCAGAAATAGTGCATTGAAAGCCCGCAGAAAGTTTTGGAAAAGATCGGTAAATTTGGGAAAATGTCAAAAATGGTCGAAAATGTTTAAAATCAACCCAGGAATAGTGCATTGAAAGCCCGCAGAAAGTTTTGGAAAAGATCGGTAAATTTGGGAAAATGTCAAAAATGGTCAAAAATGTTTAAAATCAACCCAGGAATAGTGCATTGAAAGCCCGCAGAAAGTTTTGGAAAAGATCGGTAAATTTGGGAAAATGTCAAAAATGGTCGAAAATGTTTAAAATCAACCCAGGAATAGTGCATTGAAAGCCCGCAGAAAGTTTTGGAAAAGATCGGTAAATTTGGGAAAATGTCAAAAATGGTCAAAAATGTTTAAAATCAACCCAGGAATAGTGCATTGAAAGCCCGCAAAAAGTTTTGGAAAAGATCGGTAAATTTGGGAAAATGTCAAAAATGGTCGAAAATGTTTAAAATCAACCCAGGAATAGTGCACCGAAAGCCCGCAGAAAGTTTTGGAAAAGATCGGTAAATTTAAATTTAAGCGTTTTTTTTCTAAGTGTGGAGGGACTTAGAAAAAATCCGCTTAAATTTAAGCGTTTTTTTTCTAAGTGTGGAGGGACTTAGAAAAAATCCGCTTAAATTTAAGCGTTTTTTTTCTAAGTGTGGAGGGACTTAGAAAAAATCCGCTTAAATTTAAGCGTTTTTTTTCTAAGTGTGGAGGGACTTAGAAAAATTTCTGGAGCTCAGAAATTCAGCGGGGCATCAGCCGACCCAATCCGCTCACGGTGCACTATTCTCGGATCGACTCGGGGCGAACCCCCGCCGATTTTAAAAGTGCTGAAACTCGAAAAATATACGGAGCTCGACGATGAAACCTGGTATCTGTCGATAATAGTGCATCGAAAGCCCGCAGAAAGTTTTGGAAAAAGATCGGTAAATTTGGGAAAATGTCAAAAATGGTCGAAAATGTTTAAAATCAACCCAGGAATAGTGCACCGAAAGCCCGCAGAAAGTTTTGGAAAAGATCGGTAAATTTGGGAAAATGTCAAAAATGGTCGAAAATGTTTAAAATCAACCCAGGAATAGTGCATTGAAAGCCCGCAGAAAGTTTTGGAAAAGATCGGTAAATTTGGGAAAATGTCAAAAATGGTCAAAAATGTTTAAAATCAACCCAGGAATAGTGCATTGAAAGCCCGCAGAAAGTTTTGGAAAAGATCGGTAAATTTGGGAAAATGTCAAAAATGGTCGAAAATGTTTAAAATCAACCCAGGAATAGTGCATTGAAAGCCCGCAGAAAGTTTTGGAAAAGATCGGTAAATTTGGGAAAATGTCAAAAATGGTCGAAAATGTTTAAAATTAACCCAGGAATAGTGCATCGAAAGACCGCAGAAATTTTTTCTGGGTCTACCAGCGCTAGAAATTTTTTTTGGTTCTACCAGGGGTAGAAATTTTTTTTTTTTTTTTAATTTTTAAAACGTTATTTAGCTCTAGGCGGCGTACAGGGCTCCACAGATGGGTTTGGGTTTGGGTTTGGGTTAGAGTTAGGGGTTGGGTTGGGGTCAACCCAGGCAAAGTGCAGACATGAATATCGGGCACTGGAGGTGATTTTCCTGGGTAAAAGACAGCCATAAACGTCGGCGCGACCAAATACGACGACATACGACCATTCTCAAAAGTGCCCAAAATGCACTAAAATTGGTTTTAAATCAGCACTCATCGATCAAATACAAATATTATATATTTAATACAAATATTTGACCTTTTTAAACATTAAAACCGGGCCCAGGAGGGTGATTTACCCGAAGAAATGACACTTTTGACCTGGCAATTTGACCCTAATTGCAGTAAAAAAAAATGTCCACAGTGTGGCAGAGTTCTGCGGGTTCCATAGCGGCCCAGTGCGTACATTGGAACATGTGGAAAAAGTTGGAAAAATGTTAAAAATGGTCGAAAATGGTTAAAATCAACCCAGAAATAGTGCATTGAAAGCCCGCAGAAAGTTTTGGAAAAGATCGGTAAATTTGGGAAAATGTCAAAAATGGTCGAAAATGTTTAAAATCAACCCAGGAATAGTGCATTGAAAGCCCGCAGAAAGTTTTGGAAAAGATCGGTAAATTTGGGAAAATGTCAAAAATGGTCGAAAATGTTTAAAATCAACCCAGAAATAGTGCATTGAAAGCCCGCAGAAAGTTTTGGAAAAGATCGGTAAATTTGGGAAAATGTCAAAAATGGTCGAAAATGTTTAAAATCAACCCAGGAATAGTGCATTGAAAGCCCGCAGAAAGTTTTGGAAAAGATCGGTAAATTTGGGAAAATGTCAAAAATGGTCGAAAATGTTTAAAATCAACCCAGGAATAGTGCATTGAAAGCCCGCAGAAAGTTTTGGAAAAGATCGGTAAATTTGGGAAAATGTCAAAAATGGTCAAAAATGTTTAAAATCAACCCAGGAATAGTGCATTGAAAGCCCGCAGAAAGTTTTGGAAAAGATCGGTAAATTTGGGAAAATGTCAAAAATGGTCGAAAATGTTTAAAATCAACCCAGGAATAGTGCATTGAAAGCCCGCAGAAAGTTTTGGAAAAGATCGGTAAATTTGGGAAAATGTCAAAAATGGTCGAAAATGTTTAAAATTAACCCAGGAATAGTGCATCGAAAGACCGCAGAAATTTTTTCTGGGTCTACCAGCGCTAGAATTTTTTTTTGGGTCTACCAGGGGTAGAAATTTTTTTTTTTTTTTTTTAATTTTTAAAACGTTATTTAGCTCTAGGCGGCGTACAGGGCTCCACAGATGGGTTTGGGTTTGGGTTTGGGTTAGAGTTAGGGGTTGGGTTGGGGTCAACCCAGGCAAAGTGCAGACATGAATATCGGGCACTGGAGGTGATTTTCCTGGGTAAAAGACAGCCATAAACGTCGGCGCGACCAAATACGACGACATACGACCATTCTCAAAAGTGCCCAAAATGCACTAAAATTGGTTTTAAATCAGCACTCATCGATCAAATACAAATATTATATATTTAATACAAATATTTGACCTTTTTAAACATTAAAACCGGGCCCAGGAGGGTGATTTACCCGAAGAAATGACACTTTTGACCTGGCAATTTGACCCTAATTGCAGTAAAAAAAAATGTCCACAGTGTGGCAGAGTTCTGCGGGTTCCATAGCGGCCCAGTGCGTACATTGGAACATGTGGAAAAAGTTGGAAAAATGTTAAAAATGGTCGAAAATGTTTAAAATCAACCCAGGAATAGTGCATTGAAAGCCCGCAGAAAGTTTTGGAAAAGATCGGTAAATTTGGGAAAATGTCAAAAATGGTCGAAAATGTTTAAAATCAACCCAGGAATAGTGCATTGAAAGCCCGCAGAAAGTTTTGGAAAAGATCGGTAAATTTGGGAAAATGTCAAAAATGGTCGAAAATGTTTAAAATTAACCCAGGAATAGTGCATCGAAAGACCGCAGAAATTTTTTCTGGGTCTACCAGCGCTAGAAATTTTTTTTGGGTCTACCAGGGGTAGAATTTTTTTTTTTTTTTTTTTATTCTCAAAAGTGCCCAAAATGCACTAAAATTGGTTTTAAATCAGCACTCATCGATCAAATACAAATATTATATATTTAATACAAATATTTGACCTTTTTAAACATTAAAACCGGGCCCAGGAGGGTGATTTACCCGAAGAAATGACACTTTTGACCCGGCAATTTGACCCTAATTGCAGTAAAAAAAAATGTCCACAGTGTGGCAGAGTTCTGCGGGTTCCATAGCGGCCCAGTGCGTACATTGGAACATGTGGAAAAAGTTGGAAAAATGTTAAAAATGGTCGAAAATGGTTAAAATCAACCCAGAAATAGTGCATTGAAAGCCCGCAGAAAGTTTTGGAAAAGATCGGTAAATTTGGGAAAATGTCAAAAATGGTCGAAAATGTTTAAAATCAACCCAGGAATAGTGCATTGAAAGCCCGCAGAAAGTTTTGGAAAAGATCGGTAAATTTGGGAAAATGTCAAAAATGGTCGAAAATGTTTAAAATCAACCCAGGAATAGTGCATTGAAAGCCCGCAGAAAGTTTTGGAAAAGATCGGTAAATTTGGGAAAATGTCAAAAATGGTCAAAAATGTTTAAAATCAACCCAGGAATAGTGCATTGAAAGCCCGCAGAAAGTTTTGGAAAAGATCGGTAAATTTGGGAAAATGTCAAAAATGGTCGAAAATGTTTAAAATCAACCCAGGAATAGTGCATTGAAAGCCCGCAGAAAGTTTTGGAAAAGATCGGTAAATTTGGGAAAATGTCAAAAATGGTCGAAAATGTTTAAAATCAACCCAGGAATAGTGCATTGAAAGCCCGCAGAAAGTTTTGGAAAAGATCGGTATATTTGGGAAAATGTCAAAAATGGTCGAAAATGTTTAAAATCAACCCAGGAATAGTGCATTGAAAGCCCGCAGAAAGTTTTGGAAAAGATCGGTAAATTTGGGAAAATGTCAAAAATGGTCAAAAATGTTTAAAATCAACCCAGGAATAGTTCATTGAAAGCCCGCAGAAAGTTTTGGAAAAGATCGGTAAATTTGGGAAAATGTCAAAAATGGTCAAAAATGTTTAAAATCAACCCAGGAATAGTGCATTGAAAGCCCGCAGAAAGTTTTGGAAAAGATCGGTAAATTTGGGAAAATGTCAAAAATGGTCGAAAATGTTTAAAATCAACCCAGGAATAGTGCATTGAAAGCCCGCAGAAAGTTTTGGAAAAGATCGGTAAATTTGGGAAAATGTCAAAAATGGTCGAAAATGTTTAAAATTAACCCAGGAATAGTGCATCGAAAGACCGCAGAAATTTTTTCTGGGTCTACCAGCGCTAGAAATTTTTTTTGGGTCTACCAGGGGTAGAATTTTTTTTTTTTTTTTTTTTAATTTTTAAAACGTTATTTAGCTCTAGGCGGCGTACAGGGCTCCACAGATGGGTTTGGGTTTGGGTTTGGGTTAGAGTTAGGGGTTGGGTTGGGGTCAACCCAGGCAAAGTGCAGACATGAATATCGGGCACTGGAGGTGATTTTCCTGGGTAAAAGACAGCCATAAACGTCGGCGCGACCAAATACGACGACATACGACCATTCTCAAAAGTGCCCAAAATGCACTAAAATTGGTTTTAAATCAGCACTCATCGATCAAATACAAATATTATATATTTAATACAAATATTTGACCTTTTTAAACATTAAAACCGGGCCCAGGAGGGTGATTTACCCGAAGAAATGACACTTTTGACCTGGCAATTTGACCCTAATTGCAGTAAAAAAAAATGTCCACAGTGTGGCAGAGTTCTGCGGGTTCCATAGCGGCCCAGTGCGTACATTGGAACATGTGGAAAAAGTTGGAAAAATGTTAAACATGGTCGAAAATGGTTAAAATCAACCCAGAAATAGTGCATTGAAAGCCCGCAGAAAGTTTTGGAAAAGATCGGTAAATTTGGGAAAATGTCAAAAATGGTCGAAAATGTTTAAAATCAACCCAGGAATAGTGCATTGAAAGCCCGCAGAAAGTTTTGGAAAAGATCGGTAAATTTGGGAAAATGTCAAAAATGGTCAAAAATGTTTAAAATCAACCCAGGATTAGTGCATTGAAAGCCCGCAGAAAGTTTTGGAAAAGATGGGTAAATTTGGGAAAATGTCAAAAATGGTCGAAAATGTTTAAAATCAACCCAGGAATAGTGCATTGAAAGCCCGCAGAAAGTTTTGGAAAAGATCGGTAAATTTGGGAAAATGTCAAAAATGGTCGAAAATGTTTAAAATCAACCCAGGAATAGTGCATTGAAAGCCCGCAGAAAGTTTTGGAAAAGATCGGTAAATTTGGGAAAATGTCAAAAATGGTCGAAAATGTTTAAAATCAACCCAGGAATAGTGCATTGAAAGCCCGCAGAAAGTTTTGGAAAAGATCGGTAAATTTGGGAAAATGTCAAAAATGGTCGAAAATGTTTAAAATCAACCCAGGAATAGTGCATTGAAAGCCCGCAGAAAGTTTTGGAAAAGATCGGTAAATTTGGGAAAATGTCAAAAATGGTCGAAAATGTTTAAAATTAACCCAGGAATAGTGCATCGAAAGACCGCAGAAATTTTTTCTGGGTCTACCAGCGCTAGAATTTTTTTTTGGGTCTACCAGGGGTAGAAATTTTTTTTTTTTTTTTTAATTTTTAAAACGTTATTTAGCTCTAGGCGGCGTACAGGGCTCCACAGATGGGTTTGGGTTTGGGTTTGGGTTAGAGTTAGGGGTTGGGTTGGGGTCAACCCAGGCAAAGTGCAGACATGAATATCGGGCACTGGAGGTGATTTTCCTGGGTAAAAGACAGCCATAAACGTCGGCGCGACCAAATACGACGACATACGACCATTCTCAAAAGTGCCCAAAATGCACTAAAATTGGTTTTAAATCAGCACTCATCGATCAAATACAAATATTATATATTTAATACAAATATTTGACCTTTTTAAACATTAAAACCGGGCCCAGGAGGGTGATTTACCCGAAGAAATGACACTTTTGACCTGGCAATTTGACCCTAATTGCAGTAAAAAAAAATGTCCACAGTGTGGCAGAGTTCTGCGGGTTCCATAGCGGCCCAGTGCGTACATTGGAACATGTGGAAAAAGTTGGAAAAATGTTAAAAATGGTCGAAAATGTTTAAAATCAACCCAGGAATAGTGCATTGAAAGCCCGCAGAAAGTTTTGGAAAAGATCGGTAAATTTGGGAAAATGTCAAAAATGGTCGAAAATGTTTAAAATCAACCCAGGAATAGTGCATTGAAAGCCCGCAGAAAGTTTTGGAAAAGATCGGTAAATTTGGGAAAATGTCAAAAATGGTCGAAAATGTTTAAAATTAACCCAGGAATAGTGCATCGAAAGACCGCAGAAATTTTTTCTGGGTCTACCAGCGCTAGAAATTTTTTTTGGGTCTACCAGGGGTAGAATTTTTTTTTTTTTTTTTTTATTCTCAAAAGTGCCCAAAATGCACTAAAATTGGTTTTAAATCAGCACTCATCGATCAAATACAAATATTATATATTTAATACAAATATTTGACCTTTTTAAACATTAAAACCGGGCCCAGGAGGGTGATTTACCCGAAGAAATGACACTTTTGACCCGGCAATTTGACCCTAATTGCAGTAAAAAAAAATGTCCACAGTGTGGCAGAGTTCTGCGGGTTCCATAGCGGCCCAGTGCGTACATTGGAACATGTGGAAAAAGTTGGAAAAATGTTAAAAATGGTCGAAAATGGTTAAAATCAACCCAGAAATAGTGCATTGAAAGCCCGCAGAAAGTTTTGGAAAAGATCGGTAAATTTGGGAAAATGTCAAAAATGGTCGAAAATGTTTAAAATCAACCCAGGAATAGTGCATTGAAAGCCCGCAGAAAGTTTTGGAAAAGATCGGTAAATTTGGGAAAATGTCAAAAATGGTCGAAAATGTTTAAAATCAACCCAGGAATAGTGCATTGAAAGCCCGCAGAAAGTTTTGGAAAAGATCGGTAAATTTGGGAAAATGTCAAAAATGGTCAAAAATGTTTAAAATCAACCCAGGAATAGTGCATTGAAAGCCCGCAGAAAGTTTTGGAAAAGATCGGTAAATTTGGGAAAATGTCAAAAATGGTCGAAAATGTTTAAAATCAACCCAGGAATAGTGCATTGAAAGCCCGCAGAAAGTTTTGGAAAAGATCGGTAAATTTGGGAAAATGTCAAAAATGGTCGAAAATGTTTAAAATCAACCCAGGAATAGTGCATTGAAAGCCCGCAGAAAGTTTTGGAAAAGATCGGTAAATTTGGGAAAATGTCAAAAATGGTCAAAAATGTTTAAAATCAACCCAGGAATAGTGCATTGAAAGCCCGCAGAAAGTTTTGGAAAAGATCGGTATATTTGGGAAAATGTCAAAAATGGTCGAAAATGTTTAAAATCAACCCAGGAATAGTGCATTGAAAGCCCGCAGAAAGTTTTGGAAAAGATCGGTAAATTTGGGAAAATGTCAAAAATGGTCAAAAATGTTTAAAATCAACCCAGGAATAGTGCATTGAAAGCCCGCAGAAAGTTTTGGAAAAGATCGGTAAATTTGGGAAAATGTCAAAAATGGTCGAAAATGTTTAAAATCAACCCAGGAATAGTGCATTGAAAGCCCGCAGAAAGTTTTGGAAAAGATCGGTAAATTTGGGAAAATGTCAAAAATGGTCGAAAATGTTTAAAATCAACCCAGGAATAGTGCATTGAAAGCCCGCAGAAAGTTTTGGAAAAGATCGGTAAATTTGGGAAAATGTCAAAAATGGTCGAAAATGTTTAAAATCAACCCAGGAATAGTGCATTGAAAGCCCGCAGAAAGTTTTGGAAAAGATCGGTAAATTTGGGAAAATGTCAAAAATGGTCGAAAATGTTTAAAATCAACCCAGGAATAGTGCATTGAAAGCCCGCAGAAAGTTTTGGAAAATATCGGTAAATTTGGGAAAATGTCAAAAATGGTCGAAAATGTTTAAAATCAACCCAGGAATAGTGCATTGAAAGCCCGCAGAAAGTTTTGGAAAAGATCGGTAAATTTGGGAAAATGTCAAAAATGGTCAAAAATGTTTAAAATCAACCCAGGAATAGTGCATTGAAAGCCCGCAGAAAGTTTTGGAAAAGATCGGTAAATTTGGGAAAATGTCAAAAATGGTCGAAAATGTTTAAAATCAACCCAGGAATAGTGCATTGAAAGCCCGCAGAAAGTTTTGGAAAAGATCGGTAAATTTGGGAAAATGTCAAAAATGGTCAAAAATGTTTAAAATCAACCCAGGAATAGTGCATTGAAAGCCCGCAGAAAGTTTTGGAAAAGATCGGTAAATTTGGGAAAATGTCAAAAATGGTCGAAAATGTTTAAAATCAACCCAGGAATAGTGCATTGAAAGCCCGCAGAAAGTTTTGGAAAAGATCGGTAAATTTGGGAAAATGTCAAAAATGGTCAAAAATGTTTAAAATCAACCCAGGAATAGTGCATTGAAAGCCCGCAGAAAGTTTTGGAAAAGATCGGTAAATTTGGGAAAATGTCAAAAATGGTCGAAAATGTTTAAAATCAACCCAGGAATAGTGCATTGAAAGCCCGCAGAAAGTTTTGGAAAAGATCGGTAAATTTGGGAAAATGTCAAAAATGGTCAAAAATGTTTAAAATCAACCCAGGAATAGTGCATTGAAAGCCCGCAGAAAGTTTTGGAAAAGATCGGTAAATTTGGGAAAATGTCAAAAATGGTCGAAAATGTTTAAAATCAACCCAGGAATAGTGCATTGAAAGCCCGCAGAAATTTTTTCTGGGTCTACCAGCGCTAGAAATTTTTTTTGGGTCTACCAGGGGTAGAATTTTTTTTTTTTTTTTTTTTAATTTTTAAAACGTTATTTAGCTCTAGGCGGCGTACAGGGCTCCACAGATGGGTTTGGGTTTGGGTTTGGGTTAGAGTTAGGGGTTGGGTTGGGGTCAACCCAGGCAAAGTGCAGACATGAATATCGGGCACTGGAGGTGATTTTCCTGGGTAAAAGACAGCCATAAACGTCGGCGCGACCAAATACGACGACATACGACCATTCTCAAAAGTGCCCAAAATGCACTAAAATTGGTTTTAAATCAGCACTCATCGATCAAATACAAATATTATATATTTAATACAAATATTTGACCTTTTTAAACATTAAAACCGGGCCCAGGAGGGTGATTTACCCGAAGAAATGACACTTTTGACCCGGCAATTTGACCCTAATTGCAGTAAAAAAAAATGTCCACAGTGTGGCAGAGTTCTGCGGGTTCCATAGCGGCCCAGTGCGTACATTGGAACATGTGGAAAAAGTTGGAAAAATGTTAAACATGGTCGAAAATGGTTAAAATCAACCCAGAAATAGTGCATTGAAAGCCCGCAGAAAGTTTTGGAAAAGATCGGTAAATTTGGGAAAATGTCAAAAATGGTCGAAAATGTTTAAAATCAACCCAGGAATAGTGCATTGAAAGCCCGCAGAAAGTTTTGGAAAAGATCGGTAAATTTGGGAAAATGTCAAAAATGGTCAAAAATGTTTAAAATCAACCCAGGAATAGTGCATTGAAAGCCCGCAGAAAGTTTTGGAAAAGATCGGTAAATTTGGGAAAATGTCAAAAATGGTCGAAAATGTTTAAAATCAACCCAGGAATAGTGCATTGAAAGCCCGCAGAAAGTTTTGGAAAAGATCGGTAAATTTGGGAAAATGTCAAAAATGGTCAAAAATGTTTAAAATCAACCCAGGAATAGTGCATTGAAAGCCCGCAGAAAGTTTTGGAAAAGATCGGTAAATTTGGGAAAATGTCAAAAATGGTCGAAAATGTTTAAAATCAACCCAGGAATAGTGCACCGAAAGCCCGCAGAAAGTTTTGGAAAAGATCGGTAAATTTAAATTTAAGCGTTTTTTTTCTAAGTGTGGAGGGACTTAGAAAAAATCCGCTTAAATTTAAGCGTTTTTTTTCTAAGTGTGGAGGGACTTAGAAAAAATCCGCTTAAATTTAAGCGTTTTTTTTCTAAGTGTGGAGGGACTTAGAAAAAATCCGCTTAAATTTAAGCGTTTTTTTTCTAAGTGTGGAGGGACTTAGAAAAATTTCTGGAGCTCAGAAATTCAGCGGGGCATCAGCCGACCCAATCCGCTCACGGTGCACTATTCTCGGATCGACTCGGGGCGAACCCCCGCCGATTTTAAAAGTGCTGAAACTCGAAAAATATACGGAGCTCGACGATGAAACCTGGTATCTGTCGATAATAGTGCATCGAAAGCCCGCAGAAAGTTTTGGAAAAAGATCGGTAAATTTGGGAAAATGTCAAAAATGGTCGAAAATGTTTAAAATCAACCCAGGAATAGTGCACCGAAAGCCCGCAGAAAGTTTTGGAAAAGATCGGTAAATTTGGGAAAATGTCAAAAATGGTCGAAAATGTTTAAAATCAACCCAGGAATAGTGCATTGAAAGCCCGCAGAAAGTTTTGGAAAAGATCGGTAAATTTGGGAAAATGTCAAAAATGGTCAAAAATGTTTAAAATCAACCCAGGAATAGTGCATTGAAAGCCCGCAGAAAGTTTTGGAAAAGATCGGTAAATTTGGGAAAATGTCAAAAATGGTCGAAAATGTTTAAAATCAACCCAGGAATAGTGCATTGAAAGCCCGCAGAAAGTTTTGGAAAAGATCGGTAAATTTGGGAAAATGTCAAAAATGGTCGAAAATGTTTAAAATTAACCCAGGAATAGTGCATCGAAAGACCGCAGAAATTTTTTCTGGGTCTACCAGCGCTAGAAATTTTTTTTGGTTCTACCAGGGGTAGAAATTTTTTTTTTTTTTTTAATTTTTAAAACGTTATTTAGCTCTAGGCGGCGTACAGGGCTCCACAGATGGGTTTGGGTTTGGGTTTGGGTTAGAGTTAGGGGTTGGGTTGGGGTCAACCCAGGCAAAGTGCAGACATGAATATCGGGCACTGGAGGTGATTTTCCTGGGTAAAAGACAGCCATAAACGTCGGCGCGACCAAATACGACGACATACGACCATTCTCAAAAGTGCCCAAAATGCACTAAAATTGGTTTTAAATCAGCACTCATCGATCAAATACAAATATTATATATTTAATACAAATATTTGACCTTTTTAAACATTAAAACCGGGCCCAGGAGGGTGATTTACCCGAAGAAATGACACTTTTGACCTGGCAATTTGACCCTAATTGCAGTAAAAAAAAATGTCCACAGTGTGGCAGAGTTCTGCGGGTTCCATAGCGGCCCAGTGCGTACATTGGAACATGTGGAAAAAGTTGGAAAAATGTTAAAAATGGTCGAAAATGGTTAAAATCAACCCAGAAATAGTGCATTGAAAGCCCGCAGAAAGTTTTGGAAAAGATCGGTAAATTTGGGAAAATGTCAAAAATGGTCGAAAATGTTTAAAATCAACCCAGGAATAGTGCATTGAAAGCCCGCAGAAAGTTTTGGAAAAGATCGGTAAATTTGGGAAAATGTCAAAAATGGTCGAAAATGTTTAAAATCAACCCAGAAATAGTGCATTGAAAGCCCGCAGAAAGTTTTGGAAAAGATCGGTAAATTTGGGAAAATGTCAAAAATGGTCGAAAATGTTTAAAATCAACCCAGGAATAGTGCATTGAAAGCCCGCAGAAAGTTTTGGAAAAGATCGGTAAATTTGGGAAAATGTCAAAAATGGTCGAAAATGTTTAAAATCAACCCAGGAATAGTGCATTGAAAGCCCGCAGAAAGTTTTGGAAAAGATCGGTAAATTTGGGAAAATGTCAAAAATGGTCAAAAATGTTTAAAATCAACCCAGGAATAGTGCATTGAAAGCCCGCAGAAAGTTTTGGAAAAGATCGGTAAATTTGGGAAAATGTCAAAAATGGTCGAAAATGTTTAAAATCAACCCAGGAATAGTGCATTGAAAGCCCGCAGAAAGTTTTGGAAAAGATCGGTAAATTTGGGAAAATGTCAAAAATGGTCGAAAATGTTTAAAATTAACCCAGGAATAGTGCATCGAAAGACCGCAGAAATTTTTTCTGGGTCTACCAGCGCTAGAATTTTTTTTTGGGTCTACCAGGGGTAGAAATTTTTTTTTTTTTTTTTTAATTTTTAAAACGTTATTTAGCTCTAGGCGGCGTACAGGGCTCCACAGATGGGTTTGGGTTTGGGTTTGGGTTAGAGTTAGGGGTTGGGTTGGGGTCAACCCAGGCAAAGTGCAGACATGAATATCGGGCACTGGAGGTGATTTTCCTGGGTAAAAGACAGCCATAAACGTCGGCGCGACCAAATACGACGACATACGACCATTCTCAAAAGTGCCCAAAATGCACTAAAATTGGTTTTAAATCAGCACTCATCGATCAAATACAAATATTATATATTTAATACAAATATTTGACCTTTTTAAACATTAAAACCGGGCCCAGGAGGGTGATTTACCCGAAGAAATGACACTTTTGACCTGGCAATTTGACCCTAATTGCAGTAAAAAAAAATGTCCACAGTGTGGCAGAGTTCTGCGGGTTCCATAGCGGCCCAGTGCGTACATTGGAACATGTGGAAAAAGTTGGAAAAATGTTAAAAATGGTCGAAAATGTTTAAAATCAACCCAGGAATAGTGCATTGAAAGCCCGCAGAAAGTTTTGGAAAAGATCGGTAAATTTGGGAAAATGTCAAAAATGGTCGAAAATGTTTAAAATCAACCCAGGAATAGTGCATTGAAAGCCCGCAGAAAGTTTTGGAAAAGATCGGTAAATTTGGGAAAATGTCAAAAATGGTCGAAAATGTTTAAAATTAACCCAGGAATAGTGCATCGAAAGACCGCAGAAATTTTTTCTGGGTCTACCAGCGCTAGAAATTTTTTTTGGGTCTACCAGGGGTAGAATTTTTTTTTTTTTTTTTTTATTCTCAAAAGTGCCCAAAATGCACTAAAATTGGTTTTAAATCAGCACTCATCGATCAAATACAAATATTATATATTTAATACAAATATTTGACCTTTTTAAACATTAAAACCGGGCCCAGGAGGGTGATTTACCCGAAGAAATGACACTTTTGACCCGGCAATTTGACCCTAATTGCAGTAAAAAAAAATGTCCACAGTGTGGCAGAGTTCTGCGGGTTCCATAGCGGCCCAGTGCGTACATTGGAACATGTGGAAAAAGTTGGAAAAATGTTAAAAATGGTCGAAAATGGTTAAAATCAACCCAGAAATAGTGCATTGAAAGCCCGCAGAAAGTTTTGGAAAAGATCGGTAAATTTGGGAAAATGTCAAAAATGGTCGAAAATGTTTAAAATCAACCCAGGAATAGTGCATTGAAAGCCCGCAGAAAGTTTTGGAAAAGATCGGTAAATTTGGGAAAATGTCAAAAATGGTCGAAAATGTTTAAAATCAACCCAGGAATAGTGCATTGAAAGCCCGCAGAAAGTTTTGGAAAAGATCGGTAAATTTGGGAAAATGTCAAAAATGGTCAAAAATGTTTAAAATCAACCCAGGAATAGTGCATTGAAAGCCCGCAGAAAGTTTTGGAAAAGATCGGTAAATTTGGGAAAATGTCAAAAATGGTCGAAAATGTTTAAAATCAACCCAGGAATAGTGCATTGAAAGCCCGCAGAAAGTTTTGGAAAAGATCGGTAAATTTGGGAAAATGTCAAAAATGGTCGAAAATGTTTAAAATCAACCCAGGAATAGTGCATTGAAAGCCCGCAGAAAGTTTTGGAAAAGATCGGTATATTTGGGAAAATGTCAAAAATGGTCGAAAATGTTTAAAATCAACCCAGGAATAGTGCATTGAAAGCCCGCAGAAAGTTTTGGAAAAGATCGGTAAATTTGGGAAAATGTCAAAAATGGTCAAAAATGTTTAAAATCAACCCAGGAATAGTTCATTGAAAGCCCGCAGAAAGTTTTGGAAAAGATCGGTAAATTTGGGAAAATGTCAAAAATGGTCAAAAATGTTTAAAATCAACCCAGGAATAGTGCATTGAAAGCCCGCAGAAAGTTTTGGAAAAGATCGGTAAATTTAAATTTAAGCGTTTTTTTTCTAAGTGTGGAGGGACTTAGAAAAAATCCGCTTAAATTTAAGCGTTTTTTTTCTAAGTGTGGAGGGACTTAGAAAAAATCCGCTTAAATTTAAGCGTTTTTTTTCTAAGTGTGGAGGGACTTAGAAAAAATCCGCTTAAATTTAAGCGTTTTTTTTCTAAGTGTGGAGGGACTTAGAAAAATTTCTGGAGCTCAGAAATTCAGCGGGGCATCAGCCGACCCAATCCGCTCACGGTGCACTATTCTCGGATCGACTCGGGGCGAACCCCCGCCGATTTTAAAAGTGCTGAAACTCGAAAAATATACGGAGCTCGACGATGAAACCTGGTATCTGTCGATAATAGTGCATCGAAAGCCCGCAGAAAGTTTTGGAAAAAGATCGGTAAATTTGGGAAAATGTCAAAAATGGTCGAAAATGTTTAAAATCAACCCAGGAATAGTGCACCGAAAGCCCGCAGAAAGTTTTGGAAAAGATCGGTAAATTTGGGAAAATGTCAAAAATGGTCGAAAATGTTTAAAATCAACCCAGGAATAGTGCATTGAAAGCCCGCAGAAAGTTTTGGAAAAGATCGGTAAATTTGGGAAAATGTCAAAAATGGTCAAAAATGTTTAAAATCAACCCAGGAATAGTGCATTGAAAGCCCGCAGAAAGTTTTGGAAAAGATCGGTAAATTTGGGAAAATGTCAAAAATGGTCGAAAATGTTTAAAATCAACCCAGGAATAGTGCATTGAAAGCCCGCAGAAAGTTTTGGAAAAGATCGGTAAATTTGGGAAAATGTCAAAAATGGTCGAAAATGTTTAAAATTAACCCAGGAATAGTGCATCGAAAGACCGCAGAAATTTTTTCTGGGTCTACCAGCGCTAGAAATTTTTTTTGGTTCTACCAGGGGTAGAAATTTTTTTTTTTTTTTTAATTTTTAAAACGTTATTTAGCTCTAGGCGGCGTACAGGGCTCCACAGATGGGTTTGGGTTTGGGTTTGGGTTAGAGTTAGGGGTTGGGTTGGGGTCAACCCAGGCAAAGTGCAGACATGAATATCGGGCACTGGAGGTGATTTTCCTGGGTAAAAGACAGCCATAAACGTCGGCGCGACCAAATACGACGACATACGACCATTCTCAAAAGTGCCCAAAATGCACTAAAATTGGTTTTAAATCAGCACTCATCGATCAAATACAAATATTATATATTTAATACAAATATTTGACCTTTTTAAACATTAAAACCGGGCCCAGGAGGGTGATTTACCCGAAGAAATGACACTTTTGACCCGGCAATTTGACCCTAATTGCAGTAAAAAAAAATGTCCACAGTGTGGCAGAGTTCTGCGGGTTCCATAGCGGCCCAGTGCGTACATTGGAACATGTGGAAAAAGTTGGAAAAATGTTAAACATGGTCGAAAATGGTTAAAATCAACCCAGAAATAGTGCATTGAAAGCCCGCAGAAAGTTTTGGAAAAGATCGGTAAATTTGGGAAAATGTCAAAAATGGTCGAAAATGTTTAAAATCAACCCAGGAATAGTGCATTGAAAGCCCGCAGAAAGTTTTGGAAAAGATCGGTAAATTTGGGAAAATGTCAAAAATGGTCAAAAATGTTTAAAATCAACCCAGGAATAGTGCATTGAAAGCCCGCAGAAAGTTTTGGAAAAGATCGGTAAATTTGGGAAAATGTCAAAAATGGTCGAAAATGTTTAAAATCAACCCAGGAATAGTGCATTGAAAGCCCGCAGAAAGTTTTGGAAAATATCGGTAAATTTGGGAAAATGTCAAAAATGGTCGAAAATGTTTAAAATCAACCCAGGAATAGTGCATTGAAAGCCCGCAGAAAGTTTTGGAAAAGATCGGTAAATTTGGGAAAATGTCAAAAATGGTCGAAAATGTTTAAAATCAACCCAGGAATAGTGCATTGAAAGCCCGCAGAAAGTTTTGGAAAAGATCGGTAAATTTGGGAAAATGTCAAAAATGGTCAAAAATGTTTAAAATCAACCCAGGAATAGTGCATTGAAAGCCCGCAGAAAGTTTTGGAAAAGATCGGTATATTTGGGAAAATGTCAAAAATGGTCGAAAATGTTTAAAATCAACCCAGGAATAGTGCATTGAAAGCCCGCAGAAAGTTTTGGAAAAGATCGGTAAATTTGGGAAAATGTCAAAAATGGTCAAAAATGTTTAAAATCAACCCAGGAATAGTGCATTGAAAGCCCGCAGAAAGTTTTGGAAAAGATCGGTAAATTTGGGAAAATGTCAAAAATGGTCGAAAATGTTTAAAATCAACCCAGGAATAGTGCATTGAAAGCCCGCAGAAAGTTTTGGAAAAGATCGGTAAATTTGGGAAAATGTCAAAAATGGTCGAAAATGTTTAAAATCAACCCAGGAATAGTGCATTGAAAGCCCGCAGAAAGTTTTGGAAAAGATCGGTAAATTTGGGAAAATGTCAAAAATGGTCGAAAATGTTTAAAATCAACCCAGGAATAGTGCATTGAAAGCCCGCAGAAAGTTTTGGAAAAGATCGGTAAATTTGGGAAAATGTCAAAAATGGTCGAAAATGTTTAAAATCAACCCAGGAATAGTGCATTGAAAGCCCGCAGAAAGTTTTGGAAAATATCGGTAAATTTGGGAAAATGTCAAAAATGGTCGAAAATGTTTAAAATCAACCCAGGAATAGTGCATTGAAAGCCCGCAGAAAGTTTTGGAAAAGATCGGTAAATTTGGGAAAATGTCAAAAATGGTCAAAAATGTTTAAAATCAACCCAGGAATAGTGCATTGAAAGCCCGCAGAAAGTTTTGGAAAAGATCGGTAAATTTGGGAAAATGTCAAAAATGGTCGAAAATGTTTAAAATCAACCCAGGAATAGTGCATTGAAAGCCCGCAGAAAGTTTTGGAAAAGATCGGTAAATTTGGGAAAATGTCAAAAATGGTCAAAAATGTTTAAAATCAACCCAGGAATAGTGCATTGAAAGCCCGCAGAAAGTTTTGGAAAAGATCGGTAAATTTGGGAAAATGTCAAAAATGGTCGAAAATGTTTAAAATCAACCCAGGAATAGTGCATTGAAAGCCCGCAGAAAGTTTTGGAAAAGATCGGTAAATTTGGGAAAATGTCAAAAATGGTCAAAAATGTTTAAAATCAACCCAGGAATAGTGCATTGAAAGCCCGCAGAAAGTTTTGGAAAAGATCGGTAAATTTGGGAAAATGTCAAAAATGGTCGAAAATGTTTAAAATCAACCCAGGAATAGTGCATTGAAAGCCCGCAGAAAGTTTTGGAAAAGATCGGTAAATTTGGGAAAATGTCAAAAATGGTCGAAAATGTTTAAAATCAACCCAGGAATAGTGCATTGAAAGCCCGCAGAAATTTTTTCTGGGTCTACCAGCGCTAGAAATTTTTTTTGGGTCTACCAGGGGTAGAATTTTTTTTTTTTTTTTTTTTAATTTTTAAAACGTTATTTAGCTCTAGGCGGCGTACAGGGCTCCACAGATGGGTTTGGGTTTGGGTTTGGGTTAGAGTTAGGGGTTGGGTTGGGGTCAACCCAGGCAAAGTGCAGACATGAATATCGGGCACTGGAGGTGATTTTCCTGGGTAAAAGACAGCCATAAACGTCGGCGCGACCAAATACGACGACATACGACCATTCTCAAAAGTGCCCAAAATGCACTAAAATTGGTTTTAAATCAGCACTCATCGATCAAATACAAATATTATATATTTAATACAAATATTTGACCTTTTTAAACATTAAAACCGGGCCCAGGAGGGTGATTTACCCGAAGAAATGACACTTTTGACCCGGCAATTTGACCCTAATTGCAGTAAAAAAAAATGTCCACAGTGTGGCAGAGTTCTGCGGGTTCCATAGCGGCCCAGTGCGTACATTGGAACATGTGGAAAAAGTTGGAAAAATGTTAAACATGGTCGAAAATGGTTAAAATCAACCCAGAAATAGTGCATTGAAAGCCCGCAGAAAGTTTTGGAAAAGATCGGTAAATTTGGGAAAATGTCAAAAATGGTCGAAAATGTTTAAAATCAACCCAGGAATAGTGCATTGAAAGCCCGCAGAAAGTTTTGGAAAAGATCGGTAAATTTGGGAAAATGTCAAAAATGGTCAAAAATGTTTAAAATCAACCCAGGAATAGTGCATTGAAAGCCCGCAGAAAGTTTTGGAAAAGATCGGTAAATTTGGGAAAATGTCAAAAATGGTCGAAAATGTTTAAAATCAACCCAGGAATAGTGCATTGAAAGCCCGCAGAAAGTTTTGGAAAAGATCGGTAAATTTGGGAAAATGTCAAAAATGGTCAAAAATGTTTAAAATCAACCCAGGAATAGTGCATTGAAAGCCCGCAGAAAGTTTTGGAAAAGATCGGTAAATTTGGGAAAATGTCAAAAATGGTCGAAAATGTTTAAAATCAACCCAGGAATAGTGCACCGAAAGCCCGCAGAAAGTTTTGGAAAAGATCGGTAAATTTAAATTTAAGCGTTTTTTTTCTAAGTGTGGAGGGACTTAGAAAAAATCCGCTTAAATTTAAGCGTTTTTTTTCTAAGTGTGGAGGGACTTAGAAAAAATCCGCTTAAATTTAAGCGTTTTTTTTCTAAGTGTGGAGGGACTTAGAAAAAATCCGCTTAAATTTAAGCGTTTTTTTTCTAAGTGTGGAGGGACTTAGAAAAATTTCTGGAGCTCAGAAATTCAGCGGGGCATCAGCCGACCCAATCCGCTCACGGTGCACTATTCTCGGATCGACTCGGGGCGAACCCCCGCCGATTTTAAAAGTGCTGAAACTCGAAAAATATACGGAGCTCGACGATGAAACCTGGTATCTGTCGATAATAGTGCATCGAAAGCCCGCAGAAAGTTTTGGAAAAAGATCGGTAAATTTGGGAAAATGTCAAAAATGGTCGAAAATGTTTAAAATCAACCCAGGAATAGTGCACCGAAAGCCCGCAGAAAGTTTTGGAAAAGATCGGTAAATTTGGGAAAATGTCAAAAATGGTCGAAAATGTTTAAAATCAACCCAGGAATAGTGCATTGAAAGCCCGCAGAAAGTTTTGGAAAAGATCGGTAAATTTGGGAAAATGTCAAAAATGGTCAAAAATGTTTAAAATCAACCCAGGAATAGTGCATTGAAAGCCCGCAGAAAGTTTTGGAAAAGATCGGTAAATTTGGGAAAATGTCAAAAATGGTCGAAAATGTTTAAAATTAACCCAGGAATAGTGCATCGAAAGACCGCAGAAATTTTTTCTGGGTCTACCAGCGCTAGAAATTTTTTTTGGTTCTACCAGGGGTAGAAATTTTTTTTTTTTTTTTAATTTTTAAAACGTTATTTAGCTCTAGGCGGCGTACAGGGCTCCACAGATGGGTTTGGGTTTGGGTTTGGGTTAGAGTTAGGGGTTGGGTTGGGGTCAACCCAGGCAAAGTGCAGACATGAATATCGGGCACTGGAGGTGATTTTCCTGGGTAAAAGACAGCCATAAACGTCGGCGCGACCAAATACGACGACATACGACCATTCTCAAAAGTGCCCAAAATGCACTAAAATTGGTTTTAAATCAGCACTCATCGATCAAATACAAATATTATATATTTAATACAAATATTTGACCTTTTTAAACATTAAAACCGGGCCCAGGAGGGTGATTTACCCGAAGAAATGACACTTTTGACCTGGCAATTTGACCCTAATTGCAGTAAAAAAAAATGTCCACAGTGTGGCAGAGTTCTGCGGGTTCCATAGCGGCCCAGTGCGTACATTGGAACATGTGGAAAAAGTTGGAAAAATGTTAAAAATGGTCGAAAATGTTTAAAATCAACCCAGGAATAGTGCATTGAAAGCCCGCAGAAAGTTTTGGAAAAGATCGGTAAATTTGGGAAAATGTCAAAAATGGTCAAAAATGTTTAAAATCAACCCAGGAATAGTGCATTGAAAGCCCGCAGAAAGTTTTGGAAAAGATCGGTAAATTTGGGAAAATGTCAAAAATGGTCGAAAATGTTTAAAATCAACCCAGGAATAGTGCATTGAAAGCCCGCAGAAAGTTTTGGAAAAGATCGGTAAATTTGGGAAAATGTCAAAAATGGTCAAAAATGTTTAAAATCAACCCAGGAATAGTGCATTGAAAGCCCGCAGAAAGTTTTGGAAAAGATCGGTAAATTTGGGAAAATGTCAAAAATGGTCGAAAATGTTTAAAATCAACCCAGGAATAGTGCATTGAAAGCCCGCAGAAAGTTTTGGAAAAGATCGGTAAATTTGGGAAAATGTCAAAAATGGTCAAAAATGTTTAAAATCAACCCAGGAATAGTGCATTGAAAGCCCGCAGAAAGTTTTGGAAAAGATCGGTAAATTTGGGAAAATGTCAAAAATGGTCGAAAATGTTTAAAATCAACCCAGGAATAGTGCATTGAAAGCCCGCAGAAAGTTTTGGAAAAGATCGGTAAATTTGGGAAAATGTCAAAAATGGTCGAAAATGTTTAAAATTAACCCAGGAATAGTGCATCGAAAGACCGCAGAAATTTTTTCTGGGTCTACCAGCGCTAGAATTTTTTTTTGGGTCTACCAGGGGTAGAAATTTTTTTTTTTTTTTTTTAATTTTTAAAACGTTATTTAGCTCTAGGCGGCGTACAGGGCTCCACAGATGGGTTTGGGTTTGGGTTTGGGTTAGAGTTAGGGGTTGGGTTGGGGTCAACCCAGGCAAAGTGCAGACATGAATATCGGGCACTGGAGGTGATTTTCCTGGGTAAAAGACAGCCATAAACGTCGGCGCGACCAAATACGACGACATACGACCATTCTCAAAAGTGCCCAAAATGCACTAAAATTGGTTTTAAATCAGCACTCATCGATCAAATACAAATATTATATATTTAATACAAATATTTGACCTTTTTAAACATTAAAACCGGGCCCAGGAGGGTGATTTACCCGAAGAAATGACACTTTTGACCTGGCAATTTGACCCTAATTGCAGTAAAAAAAAATGTCCACAGTGTGGCAGAGTTCTGCGGGTTCCATAGCGGCCCAGTGCGTACATTGGAACATGTGGAAAAAGTTGGAAAAATGTTAAAAATGGTCGAAAATGTTTAAAATCAACCCAGGAATAGTGCATTGAAAGCCCGCAGAAAGTTTTGGAAAAGATCGGTAAATTTGGGAAAATGTCAAAAATGGTCGAAAATGTTTAAAATCAACCCAGGAATAGTGCATTGAAAGCCCGCAGAAAGTTTTGGAAAAGATCGGTAAATTTGGGAAAATGTCAAAAATGGTCGAAAATGTTTAAAATTAACCCAGGAATAGTGCATCGAAAGACCGCAGAAATTTTTTCTGGGTCTACCAGCGCTAGAAATTTTTTTTGGGTCTACCAGGGGTAGAATTTTTTTTTTTTTTTTTTTATTCTCAAAAGTGCCCAAAATGCACTAAAATTGGTTTTAAATCAGCACTCATCGATCAAATACAAATATTATATATTTAATACAAATATTTGACCTTTTTAAACATTAAAACCGGGCCCAGGAGGGTGATTTACCCGAAGAAATGACACTTTTGACCCGGCAATTTGACCCTAATTGCAGTAAAAAAAAATGTCCACAGTGTGGCAGAGTTCTGCGGGTTCCATAGCGGCCCAGTGCGTACATTGGAACATGTGGAAAAAGTTGGAAAAATGTTAAAAATGGTCGAAAATGGTTAAAATCAACCCAGAAATAGTGCATTGAAAGCCCGCAGAAAGTTTTGGAAAAGATCGGTAAATTTGGGAAAATGTCAAAAATGGTCGAAAATGTTTAAAATCAACCCAGGAATAGTGCATTGAAAGCCCGCAGAAAGTTTTGGAAAAGATCGGTAAATTTGGGAAAATGTCAAAAATGGTCGAAAATGTTTAAAATCAACCCAGGAATAGTGCATTGAAAGCCCGCAGAAAGTTTTGGAAAAGATCGGTAAATTTGGGAAAATGTCAAAAATGGTCAAAAATGTTTAAAATCAACCCAGGAATAGTGCATTGAAAGCCCGCAGAAAGTTTTGGAAAAGATCGGTAAATTTGGGAAAATGTCAAAAATGGTCGAAAATGTTTAAAATCAACCCAGGAATAGTGCATTGAAAGCCCGCAGAAAGTTTTGGAAAAGATCGGTAAATTTGGGAAAATGTCAAAAATGGTCGAAAATGTTTAAAATCAACCCAGGAATAGTGCATTGAAAGCCCGCAGAAAGTTTTGGAAAAGATCGGTATATTTTGGAAAATGTCAAAAATGGTCGAAAATGTTTAAAATCAACCCAGGAATAGTGCATTGAAAGCCCGCAGAAAGTTTTGGAAAAGATCGGTAAATTTGGGAAAATGTCAAAAATGGTCAAAAATGTTTAAAATCAACCCAGGAATAGTTCATTGAAAGCCCGCAGAAAGTTTTGGAAAAGATCGGTAAATTTGGGAAAATGTCAAAAATGGTCAAAAATGTTTAAAATCAACCCAGGAATAGTGCATTGAAAGCCCGCAGAAAGTTTTGGAAAAGATCGGTAAATTTGGGAAAATGTCAAAAATGGTCGAAAATGTTTAAAATCAACCCAGGAATAGTGCATTGAAAGCCCGCAGAAAGTTTTGGAAAAGATCGGTAAATTTGGGAAAATGTCAAAAATGGTCGAAAATGTTTAAAATTAACCCAGGAATAGTGCATCGAAAGACCGCAGAAATTTTTTCTGGGTCTACCAGCGCTAGAAATTTTTTTTGGGTCTACCAGGGGTAGAATTTTTTTTTTTTTTTTTTTTAATTTTTAAAACGTTATTTAGCTCTAGGCGGCGTACAGGGCTCCACAGATGGGTTTGGGTTTGGGTTTGGGTTAGAGTTAGGGGTTGGGTTGGGGTCAACCCAGGCAAAGTGCAGACATGAATATCGGGCACTGGAGGTGATTTTCCTGGGTAAAAGACAGCCATAAACGTCGGCGCGACCAAATACGACGACATACGACCATTCTCAAAAGTGCCCAAAATGCACTAAAATTGGTTTTAAATCAGCACTCATCGATCAAATACAAATATTATATATTTAATACAAATATTTGACCTTTTTAAACATTAAAACCGGGCCCAGGAGGGTGATTTACCCGAAGAAATGACACTTTTGACCTGGCAATTTGACCCTAATTGCAGTAAAAAAAAATGTCCACAGTGTGGCAGAGTTCTGCGGGTTCCATAGCGGCCCAGTGCGTACATTGGAACATGTGGAAAAAGTTGGAAAAATGTTAAACATGGTCGAAAATGGTTAAAATCAACCCAGAAATAGTGCATTGAAAGCCCGCAGAAAGTTTTGGAAAAGATCGGTAAATTTGGGAAAATGTCAAAAATGGTCGAAAATGTTTAAAATCAACCCAGGAATAGTGCATTGAAAGCCCGCAGAAAGTTTTGGAAAAGATCGGTAAATTTGGGAAAATGTCAAAAATTGTCAAAAATGTTTAAAATCAACCCAGGAATAGTGCATTGAAAGCCCGCAGAAAGTTTTGGAAAAGATGGGTAAATTTGGGAAAATGTCAAAAATGGTCGAAAATGTTTAAAATCAACCCAGGAATAGTGCATTGAAAGCCCGCAGAAAGTTTTGGAAAAGATCGGTAAATTTGGGAAAATGTCAAAAATGGTCGAAAATGTTTAAAATCAACCCAGGAATAGTGCATTGAAAGCCCGCAGAAAGTTTTGGAAAAGATCGGTAAATTTGGGAAAATGTCAAAAATGGTCGAAAATGTTTAAAATCAACCCAGGAATAGTGCATTGAAAGCCCGCAGAAAGTTTTGGAAAAGATCGGTAAATTTGGGAAAATGTCAAAAATGGTCGAAAATGTTTAAAATTAACCCAGGAATAGTGCATCGAAAGACCGCAGAAATTTTTTCTGGGTCTACCAGCGCTAGAAATTTTTTTTGGGTCTACCAGGGGTAGAATTTTTTTTTTTTTTTTTTTAATTTTTAAAACGTTATTTAGCTCTAGGCGGCGTACAGGGCTCCACAGATGGGTTTGGGTTTGGGTTTGGGTTAGAGTTAGGGGTTGGGTTGGGGTCAACCCAGGCAAAGTGCAGACATGAATATCGGGCACTGGAGGTGATTTTCCTGGGTAAAAGACAGCCATAAACGTCGGCGCGACCAAATACGACGACATACGACCATTCTCAAAAGTGCCCAAAATGCACTAAAATTGGTTTTAAATCAGCACTCATCGATCAAATACAAATATTATATATTTAATACAAATATTTGACCTTTTTAAACATTAAAACCGGGCCCAGGAGGGTGATTTACCCGAAGAAATGACACTTTTGACCTGGCAATTTGACCCTAATTGCAGTAAAAAAAAATGTCCACAGTGTGGCAGAGTTCTGCGGGTTCCATAGCGGCCCAGTGCGTACATTGGAACATGTGGAAAAAGTTGGAAAAATGTTAAAAATGGTCGAAAATGGTTAAAATCAACCCAGAAATAGTGCATTGAAAGCCCGCAGAAAGTTTTGGAAAAGATCGGTAAATTTGGGAAAATGTCAAAAATGGTCGAAAATGTTTAAAATCAACCCAGGAATAGTGTATTGAAAGCCCGCAGAAAGTTTTGGAAAAGATCGGTAAATTTGGGAAAATGTCAAAAATGGTCGAAAATGTTTAAAATCAACCCAGGAATAGTGCATTGAAAGCCCGCAGAAAGTTTTGGAAAAGATCGGTAAATTTGGGAAAATGTCAAAAATGGTCGAAAATGTTTAAAATCAACCCAGGAATAGTGCATTGAAAGCCCGCAGAAAGTTTTGGAAAAGATCGGTAAATTTGGGAAAATGTCAAAAATGGTCGAAAATGTTTAAAATCAACCCAGGAATAGTGCATTGAAAGCCCGCAGAAAGTTTTGGAAAAGATCGGTAAATTTGGGAAAATGTCAAAAATGGTCAAAAATGTTTAAAATCAACCCAGGAATAGTGCATTGAAAGCCCGCAGAAAGTTTTGGAAAAGATCGGTAAATTTGGGAAAATGTCAAAAATGGTCGAAAATGTTTAAAATCAACCCAGGAATAGTGCATTGAAAGCCCGCAGAAAGTTTTGGAAAAGATCGGTAAATTTGGGAAAATGTCAAAAATGGTCAAAAATGTTTAAAATCAACCCAGGAATAGTGCATTGAAAGCCCGCAGAAAGTTTTGGAAAAGATCGGTAAATTTGGGAAAATGTCAAAAATGGTCGAAAATGTTTAAAATCAACCCAGGAATAGTGCATTGAAAGCCCGCAGAAAGTTTTGGAAAAGATCGGTAAATTTGGGAAAATGTCAAAAATGGTCGAAAATGTTTAAAATTAACCCAGGAATAGTGCATCGAAAGACCGCAGAAATTTTTTCTGGGTCTACCAGCGCTAGAATTTTTTTTTGGGTCTACCAGGGGTAGAAATTTTTTTTTTTTTTTTTTAATTTTTAAAACGTTATTTAGCTCTAGGCGGCGTACAGGGCTCCACAGATGGGTTTGGGTTTGGGTTTGGGTTAGAGTTAGGGGTTGGGTTGGGGTCAACCCAGGCAAAGTGCAGACATGAATATCGGGCACTGGAGGTGATTTTCCTGGGTAAAAGACAGCCATAAACGTTGGCGCGACCAAATACGACGACATACGACCATTCTCAAAAGTGCCCAAAATGCACTAAAATTGGTTTTAAATCAGCACTCATCGATCAAATACAAATATTATATATTTAATACAAATATTTGACCTTTTTAAACATTAAAACCGGGCCCAGGAGGGTGATTTACCCGAAGAAATGAAACTTTTGACCTGGCAATTTGACCCTAATTGCAGTAAAAAAAAATGTCCACAGTGTGGCAGAGTTCTGCGGGTTCCATAGCGGCCCAGTGCGTACATTGGAACATGTGGAAAAAGTTGGAAAAATGTTAAAAATGGTCGAAAATGTTTAAAATCAACCCAGGAATAGTGCATTGAAAGCCCGCAGAAAGTTTTGGAAAAGATCGGTAAATTTGGGAAAATGTCAAAAATGGTCGAAAATGTTTAAAATCAACCCAGGAATAGTGCATTGAAAGCCCGCAGAAAGTTTTGGAAAAGATCGGTAAATTTGGGAAAATGTCAAAAATGGTCGAAAATGTTTAAAATTAACCCAGGAATAGTGCATCGAAAGACCGCAGAAATTTTTTCTGGGTCTACCAGCGCTAGAAATTTTTTTTGGGTCTACCAGGGGTAGAATTTTTTTTTTTTTTTTTTTATTCTCAAAAGTGCCCAAAATGCACTAAAATTGGTTTTAAATCAGCACTCATCGATCAAATACAAATATTATATATTTAATACAAATATTTGACCTTTTTAAACATTAAAACCGGGCCCAGGAGGGTGATTTACCCGAAGAAATGACACTTTTGACCCGGCAATTTGACCCTAATTGCAGTAAAAAAAAATGTCCACAGTGTGGCAGAGTTCTGCGGGTTCCATAGCGGCCCAGTGCGTACATTGGAACATGTGGAAAAAGTTGGAAAAATGTTAAAAATGGTCGAAAATGGTTAAAATCAACCCAGAAATAGTGCATTGAAAGCCCGCAGAAAGTTTTGGAAAAGATCGGTAAATTTGGGAAAATGTCAAAAATGGTCGAAAATGTTTAAAATCAACCCAGGAATAGTGCATTGAAAGCCCGCAGAAAGTTTTGGAAAAGATCGGTAAATTTGGGAAAATGTCAAAAATGGTCGAAAATGTTTAAAATCAACCCAGGAATAGTGCATTGAAAGCCCGCAGAAAGTTTTGGAAAAGATCGGTAAATTTGGGAAAATGTCAAAAATGGTCAAAAATGTTTAAAATCAACCCAGGAATAGTGCATTGAAAGCCCGCAGAAAGTTTTGGAAAAGATCGGTAAATTTGGGAAAATGTCAAAAATGGTCGAAAATGTTTAAAATCAACCCAGGAATAGTGCATTGAAAGCCCGCAGAAAGTTTTGGAAAAGATCGGTAAATTTGGGAAAATGTCAAAAATGGTCGAAAATGTTTAAAATCAACCCAGGAATAGTGCATTGAAAGCCCGCAGAAAGTTTTGGAAAAGATCGGTATATTTGGGAAAATGTCAAAAATGGTCGAAAATGTTTAAAATCAACCCAGGAATAGTGCATTGAAAGCCCGCAGAAAGTTTTGGAAAAGATCGGTAAATTTGGGAAAATGTCAAAAATGGTCAAAAATGTTTAAAATCAACCCAGGAATAGTGCATTGAAAGCCCGCAGAAAGTTTTGGAAAAGATCGGTAAATTTGGGAAAATGTCAAAAATGGTCAAAAATGTTTAAAATCAACCCAGGAATAGTGCATTGAAAGCCCGCAGAAAGTTTTGGAAAAGATCGGTAAATTTGGGAAAATGTCAAAAATGGTCGAAAATGTTTAAAATCAACCCAGGAATAGTGCATTGAAAGCCCGCAGAAAGTTTTGGAAAAGATCGGTAAATTTGGGAAAATGTCAAAAATGGTCGAAAATGTTTAAAATTAACCCAGGAATAGTGCATCGAAAGACCGCAGAAATTTTTTCTGGGTCTACCAGCGCTAGAAATTTTTTTTGGGTCTACCAGGGGTAGAATTTTTTTTTTTTTTTTTTTTAATTTTTAAAACGTTATTTAGCTCTAGGCGGCGTACAGGGCTCCACAGATGGGTTTGGGTTTGGGTTTGGGTTAGAGTTAGGGGTTGGGTTGGGGTCAACCCAGGCAAAGTGCAGACATGAATATCGGGCACTGGAGGTGATTTTCCTGGGTAAAAGACAGCCATAAACGTCGGCGCGACCAAATACGACGACATACGACCATTCTCAAAAGTGCCCAAAATGCACTAAAATTGGTTTTAAATCAGCACTCATCGATCAAATACAAATATTATATATTTAATACAAATATTTGACCTTTTTAAACATTAAAACCGGGCCCAGGAGGGTGATTTACCCGAAGAAATGACACTTTTGACCTGGCAATTTGACCCTAATTGCAGTAAAAAAAAATGTCCACAGTGTGGCAGAGTTCTGCTGGTTCCATAGCGGCCCAGTGCGTACATTGGAACATGTGGAAAAAGTTGGAAAAATGTTAAAAATGGTCGAAAATGTTTAAAATCAACCCAGGAATAGTGCATTGAAAGCCCGCAGAAAGTTTTGGAAAAGATCGGTAAATTTGGGAAAATGTCAAAAATGGTCGAAAATGTTTAAAATTAACCCAGGAATAGTGCATCGAAAGACCGCAGAAATTTTTTCTGGGTCTACCAGCGCTAGAAATTTTTTTTGGGTCTACCAGGGGTAGAATTTTTTTTTTTTTTTTTTTATTCTCAAAAGTGCCCAAAATGCACTAAAATTGGTTTTAAATCAGCACTCATCGATCAAATACAAATATTATATATTTAATACAAATATTTGACCTTTTTAAACATTAAAACCGGGCCCAGGAGGGTGATTTACCCGAAGAAATGACACTTTTGACCCGGCAATTTGACCCTAATTGCAGTAAAAAAAAATGTCCACAGTGTGGCAGAGTTCTGCGGGTTCCATAGCGGCCCAGTGCGTACATTGGAACATGTGGAAAAAGTTGGAAAAATGTTAAAAATGGTCGAAAATGGTTAAAATCAACCCAGAAATAGTGCATTGAAAGCCCGCAGAAAGTTTTGGAAAAGATCGGTAAATTTGGGAAAATGTCAAAAATGGTCGAAAATGTTTAAAATCAACCCAGGAATAGTGCATTGAAAGCCCGCAGAAAGTTTTGGAAAAGATCGGTAAATTTGGGAAAATGTCAAAAATGGTCGAAAATGTTTAAAATCAACCCAGGAATAGTGCATTGAAAGCCCGCAGAAAGTTTTGGAAAAGATCGGTAAATTTGGGAAAATGTCAAAAATGGTCAAAAATGTTTAAAATCAACCCAGGAATAGTGCATTGAAAGCCCGCAGAAAGTTTTGGAAAAGATCGGTAAATTTGGGAAAATGTCAAAAATGGTCAAAAATGTTTAAAATCAACCCAGGAATAGTGCATTGAAAGCCCGCAGAAAGTTTTGGAAAAGATCGGTAAATTTGGGAAAATGTCAAAAATGGTCGAAAATGTTTAAAATCAACCCAGGAATAGTGCATTGAAAGCCCGCAGAAAGTTTTGGAAAAGATCGGTAAATTTGGGAAAATGTCAAAAATGGTCAAAAATGTTTAAAATCAACCCAGGAATAGTGCATTGAAAGCCCGCAGAAAGTTTTGGAAAAGATCGGTAAATTTGGGAAAATGTCAAAAATGGTCGAAAATGTTTAAAATCAACCCAGGAATAGTGCATTGAAAGCCCGCAGAAAGTTTTGGAAAAGATCGGTAAATTTGGGAAAATGTCAAAAATGGTCGAAAATGTTTAAAATCAACCCAGGAATAGTGCATTGAAAGCCCGCAGAAAGTTTTGGAAAATATCGGTATATTTGGGAAAATGTCAAAAATGGTCGAAAATGTTTAAAATCAACCCAGGAATAGTGCATTGAAAGCCCGCAGAAAGTTTTGGAAAAGATCGGTAAATTTGGGAAAATGTCAAAAATGGTCAAAAATGTTTAAAATCAACCCAGGAATAGTGCATTGAAAGCCCGCAGAAAGTTTTGGAAAAGATCGGTAAATTTGGGAAAATGTCAAAAATGGTCAAAAATGTTTAAAATCAACCCAGGAATAGTGCATTGAAAGCCCGCAGAAAGTTTTGGAAAAGATCGGTAAATTTGGGAAAATGTCAAAAATGGTCGAAAATGTTTAAAATCAACCCAGGAATAGTGCATTGAAAGCCCGCAGAAAGTTTTGGAAAAGATCGGTAAATTTGGGAAAATGTCAAAAATGGTCGAAAATGTTTAAAATTAACCCAGGAATAGTGCATCGAAAGACCGCAGAAATTTTTTCTGGGTCTACCAGCGCTAGAAATTTTTTTTGGGTCTACCAGGGGTAGAATTTTTTTTTTTTTTTTTTTTAATTTTTAAAACGTTATTTAGCTCTAGGCGGCGTACAGGGCTCCACAGATGGGTTAGAGTTTGGGTTTGGGTTAGAGTTAGGGGTTGGGTTGGGGTCAACCCAGGCAAAGTGCAGACATGAATATCGGGCACTGGAGGTGATTTTCCTGGGTAAAAGACAGCCATAAACGTCGGCGCGACCAAATACGACGACATACGACCATTCTCAAAAGTGCCCAAAATGCACTAAAATTGGTTTTAAATCAGCACTCATCGATCAAATACAAATATTATATATTTAATACAAATATTTGACCTTTTTAAACATTAAAACCGGGCCCAGGAGGGTGATTTACCCGAAGAAATGACACTTTTGACCTGGCAATTTGACCCTAATTGCAGTAAAAAAAAATGTCCACAGTGTGGCAGAGTTCTGCGGGTTCCATAGCGGCCCAGTGCGTACATTGGAACATGTGGAAAAAGTTGGAAAAATGTTAAAAATGGTCGAAAATGGTTAAAATCAACCCAGAAATAGTGCATTGAAAGCCCGCAGAAAGTTTTGGAAAAGATCGGTAAATTTGGGAAAATGTCAAAAATGGTCGAAAATGTTTAAAATCAACCCAGGAATAGTGTATTGAAAGCCCGCAGAAAGTTTTGGAAAAGATCGGTAAATTTGGGAAAATGTCAAAAATGGTCGAAAATGTTTAAAATCAACCCAGGAATAGTGCATTGAAAGCCCGCAGAAAGTTTTGGAAAAGATCGGTAAATTTGGGAAAATGTCAAAAATGGTCGAAAATGTTTAAAATCAACCCAGGAATAGTGCATTGAAAGCCCGCAGAAAGTTTTGGAAAAGATCGGTAAATTTGGGAAAATGTCAAAAATGGTCGAAAATGTTTAAAATCAACCCAGGAATAGTGCATTGAAAGCCCGCAGAAAGTTTTGGAAAAGATCGGTAAATTTGGGAAAATGTCAAAAATGGTCGAAAATGTTTAAAATCAACCCAGGAATAGTGCATTGAAAGCCCGCAGAAAGTTTTGGAAAAGATCGGTAAATTTGGGAAAATGTCAAAAATTGTCAAAAATGTTTAAAATCAACCCAGGAATAGTGCATTGAAAGCCCGCAGAAAGTTTTGGAAAAGATCGGTAAATTTGGGAAAATGTCAAAAATGGTCGAAAATGTTTAAAATCAACCCAGGAATAGTGCATTGAAAGCCCGCAGAAAGTTTTGGAAAAGATCGGTAAATTTGGGAAAATGTCAAAAATGGTCAAAAATGTTTAAAATCAACCCAGGAATAGTGCATTGAAAGCCCGCAGAAAGTTTTGGAAAAGATCGGTAAATTTGGGAAAATGTCAAAAATGGTCGAAAATGTTTAAAATCAACCCAGGAATAGTGCATTGAAAGCCCGCAGAAAGTTTTGGAAAAGATCGGTAAATTTGGGAAAATGTCAAAAATGGTCGAAAATGTTTAAAATTAACCCAGGAATAGTGCATCGAAAGACCGCAGAAATTTTTTCTGGGTCTACCAGCGCTAGAAATTTTTTTTGGGTCTACCAGGGGTAGAATTTTTTTTTTTTTTTTTTTATTCTCAAAAGTGCCCAAAATGCACTAAAATTGGTTTTAAATCAGCACTCATCGATCAAATACAAATATTATATATTTAATACAAATATTTGACCTTTTTAAACATTAAAACCGGGCCCAGGAGGGTGATTTACCCGAAGAAATGACACTTTTGACCCGGCAATTTGACCCTAATTGCAGTAAAAAAAAATGTCCACAGTGTGGCAGAGTTCTGCGGGTTCCATAGCGGCCCAGTGCGTACATTGGAACATGTGGAAAAAGTTGGAAAAATGTTAAAAATGGTCGAAAATGGTTAAAATCAACCCAGAAATAGTGCATTGAAAGCCCGCAGAAAGTTTTGGAAAAGATCGGTAAATTTGGGAAAATGTCAAAAATGGTCGAAAATGTTTAAAATCAACCCAGGAATAGTGCATTGAAAGCCCGCAGAAAGTTTTGGAAAAGATCGGTAAATTTGGGAAAATGTCAAAAATGGTCGAAAATGTTTAAAATCAACCCAGGAATAGTGCATTGAAAGCCCGCAGAAAGTTTTGGAAAAGATCGGTAAATTTGGGAAAATGTCAAAAATGGTCAAAAATGTTTAAAATCAACCCAGGAATAGTGCATTGAAAGCCCGCAGAAAGTTTTGGAAAAGATCGGTAAATTTGGGAAAATGTCAAAAATGGTCGAAAATGTTTAAAATCAACCCAGGAATAGTGCATTGAAAGCCCGCAGAAAGTTTTGGAAAAGATCGGTAAATTTGGGAAAATGTCAAAAATGGTCGAAAATGTTTAAAATCAACCCAGGAATAGTGCATTGAAAGCCCGCAGAAAGTTTTGGAAAAGATCGGTATATTTGGGAAAATGTCAAAAATGGTCGAAAATGTTTAAAATCAACCCAGGAATAGTGCATTGAAAGCCCGCAGAAAGTTTTGGAAAAGATCGGTAAATTTGGGAAAATGTCAAAAATGGTCAAAAATGTTTAAAATCAACCCAGGAATAGTGCATTGAAAGCCCGCAGAAAGTTTTGGAAAAGATCGGTAAATTTGGGAAAATGTCAAAAATGGTCAAAAATGTTTAAAATCAACCCAGGAATAGTGCATTGAAAGCCCGCAGAAAGTTTTGGAAAAGATCGGTAAATTTGGGAAAATGTCAAAAATGGTCGAAAATGTTTAAAATCAACCCAGGAATAGTGCATTGAAAGCCCGCAGAAAGTTTTGGAAAAGATCGGTAAATTTGGGAAAATGTCAAAAATGGTCGAAAATGTTTAAAATTAACCCAGGAATAGTGCATCGAAAGACCGCAGAAATTTTTTCTGGGTCTACCAGCGCTAGAAATTTTTTTTGGGTCTACCAGGGGTAGAATTTTTTTTTTTTTTTTTTTAATTTTTAAAACGTTATTTAGCTCTAGGCGGCGTACAGGGCTCCACAGATGGGTTTGGGTTTGGGTTTGGGTTAGAGTTAGGGGTTGGGTTGGGGTCAACCCAGGCAAAGTGCAGACATGAATATCGGGCACTGGAGGTGATTTTCCTGGGTAAAAGACAGCCATAAACGTCGGCGCGACCAAATACGACGACATACGACCATTCTCAAAAGTGCCCAAAATGCACTAAAATTGGTTTTAAATCAGCACTCATCGATCAAATACAAATATTATATATTTAATACAAATATTTGACCTTTTTAAACATTAAAACCGGGCCCAGGAGGGTGATTTACCCGAAGAAATGACACTTTTGACCTGGCAATTTGACCCTAATTGCAGTAAAAAAAAATGTCCACAGTGTGGCAGAGTTCTGCTGGTTCCATAGCGGCCCAGTGCGTACATTGGAACATGTGGAAAAAGTTGGAAAAATGTTAAAAATGGTCGAAAATGTTTAAAATCAACCCAGGAATAGTGCATTGAAAGCCCGCAGAAAGTTTTGGAAAAGATCGGTAAATTTGGGAAAATGTCAAAAATGGTCGAAAATGTTTAAAATCAACCCAGGAATAGTGCATTGAAAGCCCGCAGAAAGTTTTGGAAAAGATCGGTAAATTTGGGAAAATGTCAAAAATGGTCGAAAATGTTTAAAATTAACCCAGGAATAGTGCATCGAAAGACCGCAGAAATTTTTTCTGGGTCTACCAGCGCTAGAAATTTTTTTTGGGTCTACCAGGGGTAGAATTTTTTTTTTTTTTTTTTTATTCTCAAAAGTGCCCAAAATGCACTAAAATTGGTTTTAAATCAGCACTCATCGATCAAATACAAATATTATATATTTAATACAAATATTTGACCTTTTTAAACATTAAAACCGGGCCCAGGAGGGTGATTTACCCGAAGAAATGACACTTTTGACCCGGCAATTTGACCCTAATTGCAGTAAAAAAAAATGTCCACAGTGTGGCAGAGTTCTGCGGGTTCCATAGCGGCCCAGTGCGTACATTGGAACATGTGGAAAAAGTTGGAAAAATGTTAAAAATGGTCGAAAATGGTTAAAATCAACCCAGAAATAGTGCATTGAAAGCCCGCAGAAAGTTTTGGAAAAGATCGGTAAATTTGGGAAAATGTCAAAAATGGTCGAAAATGTTTAAAATCAACCCAGGAATAGTGCATTGAAAGCCCGCAGAAAGTTTTGGAAAAGATCGGTAAATTTGGGAAAATGTCAAAAATGGTCGAAAATGTTTAAAATCAACCCAGGAATAGTGCATTGAAAGCCCGCAGAAAGTTTTGGAAAAGATCGGTAAATTTGGGAAAATGTCAAAAATGGTCAAAAATGTTTAAAATCAACCCAGGAATAGTGCATTGAAAGCCCGCAGAAAGTTTTGGAAAAGATCGGTAAATTTGGGAAAATGTCAAAAATGGTCAAAAATGTTTAAAATCAACCCAGGAATAGTGCATTGAAAGCCCGCAGAAAGTTTTGGAAAAGATCGGTAAATTTGGGAAAATGTCAAAAATGGTCGAAAATGTTTAAAATCAACCCAGGAATAGTGCATTGAAAGCCCGCAGAAAGTTTTGGAAAAGATCGGTAAATTTGGGAAAATGTCAAAAATGGTCAAAAATGTTTAAAATCAACCCAGGAATAGTGCATTGAAAGCCCGCAGAAAGTTTTGGAAAAGATCGGTAAATTTGGGAAAATGTCAAAAATGGTCGAAAATGTTTAAAATCAACCCAGGAATAGTGCATTGAAAGCCCGCAGAAAGTTTTGGAAAAGATCGGTAAATTTGGGAAAATGTCAAAAATGGTCGAAAATGTTTAAAATCAACCCAGGAATAGTGCATTGAAAGCCCGCAGAAAGTTTTGGAAAAGATCGGTATATTTGGGAAAATGTCAAAAATGGTCGAAAATGTTTAAAATCAACCCAGGAATAGTGCATTGAAAGCCCGCAGAAAGTTTTGGAAAAGATCGGTAAATTTGGGAAAATGTCAAAAATGGTCAAAAATGTTTAAAATCAACCCAGGAATAGTGCATTGAAAGCCCGCAGAAAGTTTTGGAAAAGATCGGTAAATTTGGGAAAATGTCAAAAATGGTCGAAAATGTTTAAAATCAACCCAGGAATAGTGCATTGAAAGCCCGCAGAAAGTTTTGGAAAAGATCGGTAAATTTGGGAAAATGTCAAAAATGGTCGAAAATGTTTAAAATCAACCCAGGAATAGTGCATTGAAAGCCCGCAGAAAGTTTTGGAAAATATCGGTAAATTTGGGAAAATGTCAAAAATGGTCGAAAATGTTTAAAATCAACCCAGGAATAGTGCATTGAAAGCCCGCAGAAAGTTTTGGAAAAGATCGGTAAATTTGGGAAAATGTCAAAAATGGTCGAAAATGTTTAAAATCAACCCAGGAATAGTGCATTGAAAGCCCGCAGAAAGTTTTGGAAAAGATCGGTAAATTTGGGAAAATGTCAAAAATGGTCAAAAATGTTTAAAATCAACCCAGGAATAGTGCATTGAAAGCCCGCAGAAAGTTTTGGAAAAGATCGGTATATTTGGGAAAATGTCAAAAATGGTCGAAAATGTTTAAAATCAACCCAGGAATAGTGCATTGAAAGCCCGCAGAAAGTTTTGGAAAAGATCGGTAAATTTGGGAAAATGTCAAAAATGGTCGAAAATGTTTAAAATCAACCCAGGAATAGTGCATTGAAAGCCCGCAGAAAGTTTTGGAAAAGATCGGTAAATTTGGGAAAATGTCAAAAATGGTCGAAAATGTTTAAAATCAACCCAGGAATAGTGCATTGAAAGCCCGCAGAAAGTTTTGGAAAAGATCGGTAAATTTGGGAAAATGTCAAAAATGGTCGAAAATGTTTAAAATCAACCCAGGAATAGTGCATTGAAAGCCCGCAGAAAGTTTTGGAAAAGATCGGTAAATTTGGGAAAATGTCAAAAATGGTCGAAAATGTTTAAAATCAACCCAGGAATAGTGCATTGAAAGCCCGCAGAAAGTTTTGGAAAATATCGGTAAATTTGGGAAAATGTCAAAAATGGTCGAAAATGTTTAAAATCAACCCAGGAATAGTGCATTGAAAGCCCGCAGAAAGTTTTGGAAAAGATCGGTAAATTTGGGAAAATGTCAAAAATGGTCGAAAATGTTTAAAATCAACCCAGGAATAGTGCATTGAAAGCCCGCAGAAAGTTTTGGAAAAGATCGGTAAATTTGGGAAAATGTCAAAAATGGTCAAAAATGTTTAAAATCAACCCAGGAATAGTGCATTGAAAGCCCGCAGAAAGTTTTGGAAAAGATCGGTATATTTGGGAAAATGTCAAAAATGGTCGAAAATGTTTAAAATCAACCCAGGAATAGTGCATTGAAAGCCCGCAGAAAGTTTTGGAAAAGATCGGTAAATTTGGGAAAATGTCAAAAATGGTCAAAAATGTTTAAAATCAACCCAGGAATAGTGCATTGAAAGCCCGCAGAAAGTTTTGGAAAAGATCGGTAAATTTGGGAAAATGTCAAAAATGGTCGAAAATGTTTAAAATCAACCCAGGAATAGTGCATTGAAAGCCCGCAGAAAGTTTTGGAAAAGATCGGTAAATTTGGGAAAATGTCAAAAATGGTCAAAAATGTTTAAAATCAACCCAGGAATAGTGCATTGAAAGCCCGCAGAAAGTTTTGGAAAAGATCGGTAAATTTGGGAAAATGTCAAAAATGGTCGAAAATGTTTAAAATCAACCCAGGAATAGTGCATTGAAAGCCCGCAGAAAGTTTTGGAAAAGATCGGTAAATTTGGGAAAATGTCAAAAATGGTCGAAAATGTTTAAAATCAACCCAGGAATAGTGCATTGAAAGCCCGCAGAAAGTTTTGGAAAAGATCGGTAAATTTGGGAAAATGTCAAAAATGGTCGAAAATGTTTAAAATCAACCCAGGAATAGTGCATTGAAAGCCCGCAGAAAGTTTTGGAAAAGATCGGTAAATTTGGGAAAATGTCAAAAATGGTCGAAAATGTTTAAAATTAACCCAGGAATAGTGCATCGAAAGACCGCAGAAATTTTTTCTGGGTCTACCAGCGCTAGAAATTTTTTTTGGGTCTACCAGGGGTAGAATTTTTTTTTTTTTTTTTTTTAATTTTTAAAACGTTATTTAGCTCTAGGCGGCGTACAGGGCTCCACAGATGGGTTTGGGTTTGGGTTTGGGTTAGAGTTAGGGGTTGGGTTGGGGTCAACCCAGGCAAAGTGCAGACATGAATATCGGGCACTGGAGGTGATTTTCCTGGGTAAAAGACAGCCATAAACGTCGGCGCGACCAAATACGACGACATACGACCATTCTCAAAAGTGCCCAAAATGCACTAAAATTGGTTTTAAATCAGCACTCATCGATCAAATACAAATATTATATATTTAATACAAATATTTGACCTTTTTAAACATTAAAACCGGGCCCAGGAGGGTGATTTACCCGAAGAAATGCCACTTTTGACCTGGCAATTTGACCCTAATTGCAGTAAAAAAAAATGTCCACAGTGTGGCAGAGTTCTGCGGGTTCCATAGCGGCCCAGTGCGTACATTGGAACATGTGGAAAAAGTTGGAAAAATGTTAAAAATGGTCGAAAATGGTTAAAATCAACCCAGAAATAGTGCATTGAAAGCCCGCAGAAAGTTTTGGAAAAGATCGGTAAATTTGGGAAAATGTCAAAAATGGTCGAAAATGTTTAAAATCAACCCAGGAATAGTGCATTGAAAGCCCGCAGAAAGTTTTGGAAAAGATCGGTAAATTTGGGAAAATGTCAAAAATGGTCGAAAATGTTTAAAATCAACCCAGGAATAGTGCATTGAAAGCCCGCAGAAAGTTTTGGAAAATATCGGTAAATTTGGGAAAATGTCAAAAATGGTCGAAAATGTTTAAAATCAACCCAGGAATAGTGCATTGAAAGCCCGCAGAAAGTTTTGGAAAAGATCGGTAAATTTGGGAAAATGTCAAAAATGGTCGAAAATGTTTAAAATCAACCCAGGAATAGTGCATTGAAAGCCCGCAGAAAGTTTTGGAAAAGATCGGTAAATTTGGGAAAATGTCAAAAATGGTCAAAAATGTTTAAAATCAACCCAGGAATAGTGCATTGAAAGCCCGCAGAAAGTTTTGGAAAAGATCGGTATATTTGGGAAAATGTCAAAAATGGTCGAAAATGTTTAAAATCAACCCAGGAATAGTGCATTGAAAGCCCGCAGAAAGTTTTGGAAAAGATCGGTAAATTTGGGAAAATGTCAAAAATGGTCAAAAATGTTTAAAATCAACCCAGGAATAGTGCGTTGAAAGCCCGCAGAAAGTTTTGGAAAAGATCGGTAAATTTGGGAAAATGTCAAAAATGGTCGAAAATGTTTAAAATCAACCCAGGAATAGTGCATTGAAAGCCCGCAGAAAGTTTTGGAAAAGATCGGTAAATTTGGGAAAATGTCAAAAATGGTCGAAAATGTTTAAAATCAACCCAGGAATAGTGCATTGAAAGCCCGCAGAAAGTTTTGGAAAAGATCGGTAAATTTGGGAAAATGTCAAAAATGGTCGAAAATGTTTAAAATCAACCCAGGAATAGTGCATTGAAAGCCCGCAGAAAGTTTTGGAAAAGATCGGTAAATTTGGGAAAATGTCAAAAATGGTCGAAAATGTTTAAAATCAACCCAGGAATAGTGCATTGAAAGCCCGCAGAAAGTTTTGGAAAATATCGGTAAATTTGGGAAAATGTCAAAAATGGTCGAAAATGTTTAAAATCAACCCAGGAATAGTGCATTGAAAGCCCGCAGAAAGTTTTGGAAAAGATCGGTAAATTTGGGAAAATGTCAAAAATGGTCGAAAATGTTTAAAATCAACCCAGGAATAGTGCATTGAAAGCCCGCAGAAAGTTTTGGAAAAGATCGGTAAATTTGGGAAAATGTCAAAAATGGTCAAAAATGTTTAAAATCAACCCAGGAATAGTGCATTGAAAGCCCGCAGAAAGTTTTGGAAAAGATCGGTATATTTGGGAAAATGTCAAAAATGGTCGAAAATGTTTAAAATCAACCCAGGAATAGTGCATTGAAAGCCCGCAGAAAGTTTTGGAAAAGATCGGTAAATTTGGGAAAATGTCAAAAATGGTCAAAAATGTTTAAAATCAACCCAGGAATAGTGCATTGAAAGCCCGCAGAAAGTTTTGGAAAAGATCGGTAAATTTGGGAAAATGTCAAAAATGGTCGAAAATGTTTAAAATCAACCCAGGAATAGTGCATTGAAAGCCCGCAGAAAGTTTTGGAAAAGATCGGTAAATTTGGGAAAATGTCAAAAATGGTCGAAAATGTTTAAAATTAACCCAGGAATAGTGCATCGAAAGACCGCAGAAATTTTTTCTGGGTCTACCAGCGCTAGAATTTTTTTTTGGGTCTACCAGGGGTAGAAATTTTTTTTTTTTTTTTTAATTTTTAAAACGTTATTTAGCTCTAGGCGGCGTACAGGGCTCCACAGATGGGTTTGGGTTTGGGTTTGGGTTAGAGTTAGGGGTTGGGTTGGGGTCAACCCAGGCAAAGTGCAGACATGAATATCGGGCACTGGAGGTGATTTTCCTGGGTAAAAGACAGCCATAAACGTCGGCGCGACCAAATACGACGACATACGACCATTCTCAAAAGTGCCCAAAATGCACTAAAATTGGTTTTAAATCAGCACTCATCGATCAAATACAAATATTATATATTTAATACAAATATTTGACCTTTTTAAACATTAAAACCGGGCCCAGGAGGGTGATTTACCCGAAGAAATGACACTTTTGACCTGGCAATTTGACCCTAATTGCAGTAAAAAAAAATGTCCACAGTGTGGCAGAGTTCTGCTGGTTCCATAGCGGCCCAGTGCGTACATTGGAACATGTGGAAAAAGTTGGAAAAATGTTAAAAATGGTCGAAAATGTTTAAAATCAACCCAGGAATAGTGCATTGAAAGCCCGCAGAAAGTTTTGGAAAAGATCGGTAAATTTGGGAAAATGTCAAAAATGGTCGAAAATGTTTAAAATCAACCCAGGAATAGTGCATTGAAAGCCCGCAGAAAGTTTTGGAAAAGATCGGTAAATTTGGGAAAATGTCAAAAATGGTCGAAAATGTTTAAAATTAACCCAGGAATAGTGCATCGAAAGACCGCAGAAATTTTTTCTGGGTCTACCAGCGCTAGAAATTTTTTTTGGGTCTACCAGGGGTAGAATTTTTTTTTTTTTTTTTTTATTCTCAAAAGTGCCCAAAATGCACTAAAATTGGTTTTAAATCAGCACTCATCGATCAAATACAAATATTATATATTTAATACAAATATTTGACCTTTTTAAACATTAAAACCGGGCCCAGGAGGGTGATTTACCCGAAGAAATGACACTTTTGACCCGGCAATTTGACCCTAATTGCAGTAAAAAAAAATGTCCACAGTGTGGCAGAGTTCTGCGGGTTCCATAGCGGCCCAGTGCGTACATTGGAACATGTGGAAAAAGTTGGAAAAATGTTAAAAATGGTCGAAAATGGTTAAAATCAACCCAGAAATAGTGCATTGAAAGCCCGCAGAAAGTTTTGGAAAAGATCGGTAAATTTGGGAAAATGTCAAAAATGGTCGAAAATGTTTAAAATCAACCCAGGAATAGTGCATTGAAAGCCCGCAGAAAGTTTTGGAAAAGATCGGTAAATTTGGGAAAATGTCAAAAATGGTCGAAAATGTTTAAAATCAACCCAGGAATAGTGCATTGAAAGCCCGCAGAAAGTTTTGGAAAAGATCGGTAAATTTGGGAAAATGTCAAAAATGGTCAAAAATGTTTAAAATCAACCCAGGAATAGTGCATTGAAAGCCCGCAGAAAGTTTTGGAAAAGATCGGTAAATTTGGGAAAATGTCAAAAATGGTCAAAAATGTTTAAAATCAACCCAGGAATAGTGCATTGAAAGCCCGCAGAAAGTTTTGGAAAAGATCGGTAAATTTGGGAAAATGTCAAAAATGGTCGAAAATGTTTAAAATCAACCCAGGAATAGTGCATTGAAAGCCCGCAGAAAGTTTTGGAAAAGATCGGTAAATTTGGGAAAATGTCAAAAATGGTCAAAAATGTTTAAAATCAACCCAGGAATAGTGCATTGAAAGCCCGCAGAAAGTTTTGGAAAAGATCGGTAAATTTGGGAAAATGTCAAAAATGGTCGAAAATGTTTAAAATCAACCCAGGAATAGTGCATTGAAAGCCCGCAGAAAGTTTTGGAAAAGATCGGTAAATTTGGGAAAATGTCAAAAATGGTCGAAAATGTTTAAAATCAACCCAGGAATAGTGCATTGAAAGCCCGCAGAAAGTTTTGGAAAAGATCGGTATATTTGGGAAAATGTCAAAAATGGTCGAAAATGTTTAAAATCAACCCAGGAATAGTGCATTGAAAGCCCGCAGAAAGTTTTGGAAAAGATCGGTAAATTTGGGAAAATGTCAAAAATGGTCAAAAATGTTTAAAATCAACCCAGGAATAGTGCATTGAAAGCCCGCAGAAAGTTTTGGAAAAGATCGGTAAATTTGGGAAAATGTCAAAAATGGTCGAAAATGTTTAAAATCAACCCAGGAATAGTGCATTGAAAGCCCGCAGAAAGTTTTGGAAAAGATCGGTAAATTTGGGAAAATGTCAAAAATGGTCGAAAATGTTTAAAATCAACCCAGGAATAGTGCATTGAAAGCCCGCAGAAAGTTTTGGAAAAGATCGGTAAATTTGGGAAAATGTCAAAAATGGTCGAAAATGTTTAAAATTAACCCAGGAATAGTGCATCGAAAGACCGCAGAAATTTTTTCTGGGTCTACCAGCGCTAGAAATTTTTTTTGGGTCTACCAGGGGTAGAATTTTTTTTTTTTTTTTTTTTAATTTTTAAAACGTTATTTAGCTCTAGGCGGCGTACAGGGCTCCACAGATGGGTTTGGGTTTGGGTTTGGGTTAGAGTTAGGGGTTGGGTTGGGGTCAACCCAGGCAAAGTGCAGACATGAATATCGGGCACTGGAGGTGATTTTCCTGGGTAAAAGACAGCCATAAACGTCGGCGCGACCAAATACGACGACATACGACCATTCTCAAAAGTGCCCAAAATGCACTAAAATTGGTTTTAAATCAGCACTCATCGATCAAATACAAATATTATATATTTAATACAAATATTTGACCTTTTTAAACATTAAAACCGGGCCCAGGAGGGTGATTTACCCGAAGAAATGACACTTTTGACCTGGCAATTTGACCCTAATTGCAGTAAAAAAAAATGTCCACAGTGTGGCAGAGTTCTGCGGGTTCCATAGCGGCCCAGTGCGTACATTGGAACATGTGGAAAAAGTTGGAAAAATGTTAAACATGGTCGAAAATGGTTAAAATCAACCCAGAAATAGTGCATTGAAAGCCCGCAGAAAGTTTTGGAAAAGATCGGTAAATTTGGGAAAATGTCAAAAATGGTCGAAAATGTTTAAAATCAACCCAGGAATAGTGCATTGAAAGCCCGCAGAAAGTTTTGGAAAAGATCGGTAAATTTGGGAAAATGTCAAAAATGGTCAAAAATGTTTAAAATCAACCCAGGAATAGTGCATTGAAAGCCCGCAGAAAGTTTTGGAAAAGATGGGTAAATTTGGGAAAATGTCAAAAATGGTCGAAAATGTTTAAAATCAACCCAGGAATAGTGCATTGAAAGCCCGCAGAAAGTTTTGGAAAAGATCGGTAAATTTGGGAAAATGTCAAAAATGGTCGAAAATGTTTAAAATTAACCCAGGAATAGTGCATCGAAAGACCGCAGAAATTTTTTCTGGGTCTACCAGCGCTAGAAATTTTTTTTGGGTCTACCAGGGGTAGAATTTTTTTTTTTTTTTTTTTTAATTTTTAAAACGTTATTTAGCTCTAGGCGGCGTACAGGGCTCCACAGATGGGTTTGGGTTTGGGTTTGGGTTAGAGTTAGGGGTTGGGTTGGGGTCAACCCAGGCAAAGTGCAGACATGAATATCGGGCACTGGAGGTGATTTTCCTGGGTAAAAGACAGCCATAAACGTCGGCGCGACCAAATACGACGACATACGACCATTCTCAAAAGTGCCCAAAATGCACTAAAATTGGTTTTAAATCAGCACTCATCGATCAAATACAAATATTATATATTTAATACAAATATTTGACCTTTTTAAACATTAAAACCGGGCCCAGGAGGGTGATTTACCCGAAGAAATGCCACTTTTGACCTGGCAATTTGACCCTAATTGCAGTAAAAAAAAATGTCCACAGTGTGGCAGAGTTCTGCGGGTTCCATAGCGGCCCAGTGCGTACATTGGAACATGTGGAAAAAGTTGGAAAAATGTTAAAACTGGTCGAAAATGGTTAAAATCAACCCAGAAATAGTGCATTGAAAGCCCGCAGAAAGTTTTGGAAAAGATCGGTAAATTTGGGAAAATGTCAAAAATGGTCGAAAATGTTTAAAATCAACCCAGGAATAGTGCATTGAAAGCCCGCAGAAAGTTTTGGAAAAGATCGGTAAATTTGGGAAAATGTCAAAAATGGTCGAAAATGTTTAAAATCAACCCAGGAATAGTGCATTGAAAGCCCGCAGAAAGTTTTGGAAAAGATCGGTAAATTTGGGAAAATGTCAAAAATGGTCGAAAATGTTTAAAATCAACCCAGGAATAGTGCATTGAAAGCCCGCAGAAAGTTTTGGAAAATATCGGTAAATTTGGGAAAATGTCAAAAATGGTCGAAAATGTTTAAAATCAACCCAGGAATAGTGCATTGAAAGCCCGCAGAAAGTTTTGGAAAAGATCGGTAAATTTGGGAAAATGTCAAAAATGGTCGAAAATGTTTAAAATCAACCCAGGAATAGTGCATTGAAAGCCCGCAGAAAGTTTTGGAAAAGATCGGTAAATTTGGGAAAATGTCAAAAATGGTCAAAAATGTTTAAAATCAACCCAGGAATAGTGCATTGAAAGCCCGCAGAAAGTTTTGGAAAAGATCGGTATATTTGGGAAAATGTCAAAAATGGTCGAAAATGTTTAAAATCAACCCAGGAATAGTGCATTGAAAGCCCGCAGAAAGTTTTGGAAAAGATCGGTAAATTTGGGAAAATGTCAAAAATGGTCAAAAATGTTTAAAATCAACCCAGGAATAGTGCATTGAAAGCCCGCAGAAAGTTTTGGAAAAGATCGGTAAATTTGGGAAAATGTCAAAAATGGTCGAAAATGTTTAAAATCAACCCAGGAATAGTGCATTGAAAGCCCGCAGAAAGTTTTGGAAAAGATCGGTAAATTTGGGAAAATGTCAAAAATGGTCAAAAATGTTTAAAATCAACCCAGGAATAGTGCATTGAAAGCCCGCAGAAAGTTTTGGAAAAGATCGGTAAATTTGGGAAAATGTCAAAAATGGTCGAAAATGTTTAAAATCAACCCAGGAATAGTGCATTGAAAGCCCGCAGAAAGTTTTGGAAAAGATCGGTAAATTTGGGAAAATGTCAAAAATGGTCGAAAATGTTTAAAATCAACCCAGGAATAGTGCATTGAAAGCCCGCAGAAAGTTTTGGAAAAGATCGGTAAATTTGGGAAAATGTCAAAAATGGTCGAAAATGTTTAAAATCAACCCAGGAATAGTGCATTGAAAGCCCGCAGAAAGTTTTGGAAAAGATCGGTAAATTTGGGAAAATGTCAAAAATGGTCGAAAATGTTTAAAATTAACCCAGGAATAGTGCATCGAAAGACCGCAGAAATTTTTTCTGGGTCTACCAGCGCTAGAAATTTTTTTTGGGTCTACCAGGGGTAGAATTTTTTTTTTTTTTTTTTTTAATTTTTAAAACGTTATTTAGCTCTAGGCGGCGTACAGGGCTCCACAGATGGGTTTGGGTTTGGGTTTGGGTTAGAGTTAGGGGTTGGGTTGGGGTCAACCCAGGCAAAGTGCAGACATGAATATCGGGCACTGGAGGTGATTTTCCTGGGTAAAAGACAGCCATAAACGTCGGCGCGACCAAATACGACGACATACGACCATTCTCAAAAGTGCCCAAAATGCACTAAAATTGGTTTTAAATCAGCACTCATCGATCAAATACAAATATTATATATTTAATACAAATATTTGACCTTTTTAAACATTAAAACCGGGCCCAGGAGGGTGATTTACCCGAAGAAATGCCACTTTTGACCTGGCAATTTGACCCTAATTGCAGTAAAAAAAAATGTCCACAGTGTGGCAGAGTTCTGCGGGTTCCATAGCGGCCCAGTGCGTACATTGGAACATGTGGAAAAAGTTGGAAAAATGTTAAAAATGGTCGAAAATGGTTAAAATCAACCCAGAAATAGTGCATTGAAAGCCCGCAGAAAGTTTTGGAAAAGATCGGTAAATTTGGGAAAATGTCAAAAATGGTCGAAAATGTTTAAAATCAACCCAGGAATAGTGCATTGAAAGCCCGCAGAAAGTTTTGGAAAAGATCGGTAAATTTGGGAAAATGTCAAAAATGGTCGAAAATGTTTAAAATCAACCCAGGAATAGTGCATTGAAAGCCCGCAGAAAGTTTTGGAAAAGATCGGTAAATTTGGGAAAATGTCAAAAATGGTCGAAAATGTTTAAAATCAACCCAGGAATAGTGCATTGAAAGCCCGCAGAAAGTTTTGGAAAATATCGGTAAATTTGGGAAAATGTCAAAAATGGTCGAAAATGTTTAAAATCAACCCAGGAATAGTGCATTGAAAGCCCGCAGAAAGTTTTGGAAAAGATCGGTAAATTTGGGAAAATGTCAAAAATGGTCGAAAATGTTTAAAATCAACCCAGGAATAGTGCATTGAAAGCCCGCAGAAAGTTTTGGAAAAGATCGGTAAATTTGGGAAAATGTCAAAAATGGTCAAAAATGTTTAAAATCAACCCAGGAATAGTGCATTGAAAGCCCGCAGAAAGTTTTGGAAAAGATCGGTATATTTGGGAAAATGTCAAAAATGGTCGAAAATGTTTAAAATCAACCCAGGAATAGTGCATTGAAAGCCCGCAGAAAGTTTTGGAAAAGATCGGTAAATTTGGGAAAATGTCAAAAATTGTCAAAAATGTTTAAAATCAACCCAGGAATAGTGCATTGAAAGCCCGCAGAAAGTTTTGGAAAAGATCGGTAAATTTGGGAAAATGTCAAAAATGGTCGAAAATGTTTAAAATCAACCCAGGAATAGTGCATTGAAAGCCCGCAGAAAGTTTTGGAAAAGATCGGTAAATTTGGGAAAATGTCAAAAATGGTCAAAAATGTTTAAAATCAACCCAGGAATAGTGCATTGAAAGCCCGCAGAAAGTTTTGGAAAAGATCGGTAAATTTGGGAAAATGTCAAAAATGGTCGAAAATGTTTAAAATCAACCCAGGAATAGTGCATTGAAAGCCCGCAGAAAGTTTTGGAAAAGATCGGTAAATTTGGGAAAATGTCAAAAATGGTCGAAAATGTTTAAAATTAACCCAGGAATAGTGCATCGAAAGACCGCAGAAATTTTTTCTGGGTCTACCAGCGCTAGAAATTTTTTTTGGGTCTACCAGGGGTAGAATTTTTTTTTTTTTTTTTTTATTCTCAAAAGTGCCCAAAATGCACTAAAATTGGTTTTAAATCAGCACTCATCGATCAAATACAAATATTATATATTTAATACAAATATTTGACCTTTTTAAACATTAAAACCGGGCCCAGGAGGGTGATTTACCCGAAGAAATGACACTTTTGACCCGGCAATTTGACCCTAATTGCAGTAAAAAAAAATGTCCACAGTGTGGCAGAGTTCTGCGGGTTCCATAGCGGCCCAGTGCGTACATTGGAACATGTGGAAAAAGTTGGAAAAATGTTAAAAATGGTCGAAAATGGTTAAAATCAACCCAGAAATAGTGCATTGAAAGCCCGCAGAAAGTTTTGGAAAAGATCGGTAAATTTGGGAAAATGTCAAAAATGGTCGAAAATGTTTAAAATCAACCCAGGAATAGTGCATTGAAAGCCCGCAGAAAGTTTTGGAAAAGATCGGTAAATTTGGGAAAATGTCAAAAATGGTCGAAAATGTTTAAAATCAACCCAGGAATAGTGCATTGAAAGCCCGCAGAAAGTTTTGGAAAAGATCGGTAAATTTGGGAAAATGTCAAAAATGGTCAAAAATGTTTAAAATCAACCCAGGAATAGTGCATTGAAAGCCCGCAGAAAGTTTTGGAAAAGATCGGTAAATTTGGGAAAATGTCAAAAATGGTCGAAAATGTTTAAAATCAACCCAGGAATAGTGCATTGAAAGCCCGCAGAAAGTTTTGGAAAAGATCGGTAAATTTGGGAAAATGTCAAAAATGGTCGAAAATGTTTAAAATCAACCCAGGAATAGTGCATTGAAAGCCCGCAGAAAGTTTTGGAAAAGATCGGTATATTTGGGAAAATGTCAAAAATGGTCGAAAATGTTTAAAATCAACCCAGGAATAGTGCATTGAAAGCCCGCAGAAAGTTTTGGAAAAGATCGGTAAATTTGGGAAAATGTCAAAAATGGTCAAAAATGTTTAAAATCAACCCAGGAATAGTGCATTGAAAGCCCGCAGAAAGTTTTGGAAAAGATCGGTAAATTTGGGAAAATGTCAAAAATGGTCAAAAATGTTTAAAATCAACCCAGGAATAGTGCATTGAAAGCCCGCAGAAAGTTTTGGAAAAGATCGGTAAATTTGGGAAAATGTCAAAAATGGTCGAAAATGTTTAAAATCAACCCAGGAATAGTGCATTGAAAGCCCGCAGAAAGTTTTGGAAAAGATCGGTAAATTTGGGAAAATGTCAAAAATGGTCGAAAATGTTTAAAATTAACCCAGGAATAGTGCATCGAAAGACCGCAGAAATTTTTTCTGGGTCTACCAGCGCTAGAAATTTTTTTTGGGTCTACCAGGGGTAGAATTTTTTTTTTTTTTTTTTTAATTTTTAAAACGTTATTTAGCTCTAGGCGGCGTACAGGGCTCCACAGATGGGTTTGGGTTTGGGTTTGGGTTAGAGTTAGGGGTTGGGTTGGGGTCAACCCAGGCAAAGTGCAGACATGAATATCGGGCACTGGAGGTGATTTTCCTGGGTAAAAGACAGCCATAAACGTCGGCGCGACCAAATACGACGACATACGACCATTCTCAAAAGTGCCCAAAATGCACTAAAATTGGTTTTAAATCAGCACTCATCGATCAAATACAAATATTATATATTTAATACAAATATTTGACCTTTTTAAACATTAAAACCGGGCCCAGGAGGGTGATTTACCCGAAGAAATGACACTTTTGACCTGGCAATTTGACCCTAATTGCAGTAAAAAAAAATGTCCACAGTGTGGCAGAGTTCTGCTGGTTCCATAGCGGCCCAGTGCGTACATTGGAACATGTGGAAAAAGTTGGAAAAATGTTAAAAATGGTCGAAAATGTTTAAAATCAACCCAGGAATAGTGCATTGAAAGCCCGCAGAAAGTTTTGGAAAAGATCGGTAAATTTGGGAAAATGTCAAAAATGGTCGAAAATGTTTAAAATCAACCCAGGAATAGTGCATTGAAAGCCCGCAGAAAGTTTTGGAAAAGATCGGTAAATTTGGGAAAATGTCAAAAATGGTCGAAAATGTTTAAAATTAACCCAGGAATAGTGCATCGAAAGACCGCAGAAATTTTTTCTGGGTCTACCAGCGCTAGAAATTTTTTTTGGGTCTACCAGGGGTAGAATTTTTTTTTTTTTTTTTTTATTCTCAAAAGTGCCCAAAATGCACTAAAATTGGTTTTAAATCAGCACTCATCGATCAAATACAAATATTATATATTTAATACAAATATTTGACCTTTTTAAACATTAAAACCGGGCCCAGGAGGGTGATTTACCCGAAGAAATGACACTTTTGACCCGGCAATTTGACCCTAATTGCAGTAAAAAAAAATGTCCACAGTGTGGCAGAGTTCTGCGGGTTCCATAGCGGCCCAGTGCGTACATTGGAACATGTGGAAAAAGTTGGAAAAATGTTAAAAATGGTCGAAAATGGTTAAAATCAACCCAGAAATAGTGCATTGAAAGCCCGCAGAAAGTTTTGGAAAAGATCGGTAAATTTGGGAAAATGTCAAAAATGGTCGAAAATGTTTAAAATCAACCCAGGAATAGTGCATTGAAAGCCCGCAGAAAGTTTTGGAAAAGATCGGTAAATTTGGGAAAATGTCAAAAATGGTCGAAAATGTTTAAAATCAACCCAGGAATAGTGCATTGAAAGCCCGCAGAAAGTTTTGGAAAAGATCGGTAAATTTGGGAAAATGTCAAAAATGGTCAAAAATGTTTAAAATCAACCCAGGAATAGTGCATTGAAAGCCCGCAGAAAGTTTTGGAAAAGATCGGTAAATTTGGGAAAATGTCAAAAATGGTCAAAAATGTTTAAAATCAACCCAGGAATAGTGCATTGAAAGCCCGCAGAAAGTTTTGGAAAAGATCGGTAAATTTGGGAAAATGTCAAAAATGGTCGAAAATGTTTAAAATCAACCCAGGAATAGTGCATTGAAAGCCCGCAGAAAGTTTTGGAAAAGATCGGTAAATTTGGGAAAATGTCAAAAATGGTCAAAAATGTTTAAAATCAACCCAGGAATAGTGCATTGAAAGCCCGCAGAAAGTTTTGGAAAAGATCGGTAAATTTGGGAAAATGTCAAAAATGGTCGAAAATGTTTAAAATCAACCCAGGAATAGTGCATTGAAAGCCCGCAGAAAGTTTTGGAAAAGATCGGTAAATTTGGGAAAATGTCAAAAATGGTCGAAAATGTTTAAAATCAACCCAGGAATAGTGCATTGAAAGCCCGCAGAAAGTTTTGGAAAAGATCGGTATATTTGGGAAAATGTCAAAAATGGTCGAAAATGTTTAAAATCAACCCAGGAATAGTGCATTGAAAGCCCGCAGAAAGTTTTGGAAAAGATCGGTAAATTTGGGAAAATGTCAAAAATGGTCAAAAATGTTTAAAATCAACCCAGGAATAGTGCATTGAAAGCCCGCAGAAAGTTTTGGAAAAGATCGGTAAATTTGGGAAAATGTCAAAAATGGTCGAAAATGTTTAAAATCAACCCAGGAATAGTGCATTGAAAGCCCGCAGAAAGTTTTGGAAAAGATCGGTAAATTTGGGAAAATGTCAAAAATGGTCGAAAATGTTTAAAATCAACCCAGGAATAGTGCATTGAAAGCCCGCAGAAAGTTTTGGAAAATATCGGTAAATTTGGGAAAATGTCAAAAATGGTCGAAAATGTTTAAAATCAACCCAGGAATAGTGCATTGAAAGCCCGCAGAAAGTTTTGGAAAAGATCGGTAAATTTGGGAAAATGTCAAAAATGGTCGAAAATGTTTAAAATCAACCCAGGAATAGTGCATTGAAAGCCCGCAGAAAGTTTTGGAAAAGATCGGTAAATTTGGGAAAATGTCAAAAATGGTCAAAAATGTTTAAAATCAACCCAGGAATAGTGCATTGAAAGCCCGCAGAAAGTTTTGGAAAAGATCGGTATATTTGGGAAAATGTCAAAAATGGTCGAAAATGTTTAAAATCAACCCAGGAATAGTGCATTGAAAGCCCGCAGAAAGTTTTGGAAAAGATCGGTAAATTTGGGAAAATGTCAAAAATGGTCGAAAATGTTTAAAATCAACCCAGGAATAGTGCATTGAAAGCCCGCAGAAAGTTTTGGAAAAGATCGGTAAATTTGGGAAAATGTCAAAAATGGTCGAAAATGTTTAAAATCAACCCAGGAATAGTGCATTGAAAGCCCGCAGAAAGTTTTGGAAAAGATCGGTAAATTTGGGAAAATGTCAAAAATGGTCGAAAATGTTTAAAATCAACCCAGGAATAGTGCATTGAAAGCCCGCAGAAAGTTTTGGAAAAGATCGGTAAATTTGGGAAAATGTCAAAAATGGTCGAAAATGTTTAAAATCAACCCAGGAATAGTGCATTGAAAGCCCGCAGAAAGTTTTGGAAAATATCGGTAAATTTGGGAAAATGTCAAAAATGGTCGAAAATGTTTAAAATCAACCCAGGAATAGTGCATTGAAAGCCCGCAGAAAGTTTTGGAAAAGATCGGTAAATTTGGGAAAATGTCAAAAATGGTCGAAAATGTTTAAAATCAACCCAGGAATAGTGCATTGAAAGCCCGCAGAAAGTTTTGGAAAAGATCGGTAAATTTGGGAAAATGTCAAAAATGGTCAAAAATGTTTAAAATCAACCCAGGAATAGTGCATTGAAAGCCCGCAGAAAGTTTTGGAAAAGATCGGTATATTTGGGAAAATGTCAAAAATGGTCGAAAATGTTTAAAATCAACCCAGGAATAGTGCATTGAAAGCCCGCAGAAAGTTTTGGAAAAGATCGGTAAATTTGGGAAAATGTCAAAAATGGTCAAAAATGTTTAAAATCAACCCAGGAATAGTGCATTGAAAGCCCGCAGAAAGTTTTGGAAAAGATCGGTAAATTTGGGAAAATGTCAAAAATGGTCGAAAATGTTTAAAATCAACCCAGGAATAGTGCATTGAAAGCCCGCAGAAAGTTTTGGAAAAGATCGGTAAATTTGGGAAAATGTCAAAAATGGTCAAAAATGTTTAAAATCAACCCAGGAATAGTGCATTGAAAGCCCGCAGAAAGTTTTGGAAAAGATCGGTAAATTTGGGAAAATGTCAAAAATGGTCGAAAATGTTTAAAATCAACCCAGGAATAGTGCATTGAAAGCCCGCAGAAAGTTTTGGAAAAGATCGGTAAATTTGGGAAAATGTCAAAAATGGTCGAAAATGTTTAAAATCAACCCAGGAATAGTGCATTGAAAGCCCGCAGAAAGTTTTGGAAAAGATCGGTAAATTTGGGAAAATGTCAAAAATGGTCGAAAATGTTTAAAATCAACCCAGGAATAGTGCATTGAAAGCCCGCAGAAAGTTTTGGAAAAGATCGGTAAATTTGGGAAAATGTCAAAAATGGTCGAAAATGTTTAAAATTAACCCAGGAATAGTGCATCGAAAGACCGCAGAAATTTTTTCTGGGTCTACCAGCGCTAGAAATTTTTTTTGGGTCTACCAGGGGTAGAATTTTTTTTTTTTTTTTTTTTAATTTTTAAAACGTTATTTAGCTCTAGGCGGCGTACAGGGCTCCACAGATGGGTTTGGGTTTGGGTTTGGGTTAGAGTTAGGGGTTGGGTTGGGGTCAACCCAGGCAAAGTGCAGACATGAATATCGGGCACTGGAGGTGATTTTCCTGGGTAAAAGACAGCCATAAACGTCGGCGCGACCAAATACGACGACATACGACCATTCTCAAAAGTGCCCAAAATGCACTAAAATTGGTTTTAAATCAGCACTCATCGATCAAATACAAATATTATATATTTAATACAAATATTTGACCTTTTTAAACATTAAAACCGGGCCCAGGAGGGTGATTTACCCGAAGAAATGCCACTTTTGACCTGGCAATTTGACCCTAATTGCAGTAAAAAAAAATGTCCACAGTGTGGCAGAGTTCTGCGGGTTCCATAGCGGCCCAGTGCGTACATTGGAACAGTGGAAAAAGTTGGAAAAATGTTAAAAATGGTCGAAAATGGTTAAAATCAACCCAGAAATAGTGCATTGAAAGCCCGCAGAAAGTTTTGGAAAAGATCGGTAAATTTGGGAAAATGTCAAAAATGGTCGAAAATGTTTAAAATCAACCCAGGAATAGTGCATTGAAAGCCCGCAGAAAGTTTTGGAAAAGATCGGTAAATTTGGGAAAATGTCAAAAATGGTCGAAAATGTTTAAAATCAACCCAGGAATAGTGCATTGAAAGCCCGCAGAAAGTTTTGGAAAAGATCGGTAAATTTGGGAAAATGTCAAAAATGGTCGAAAATGTTTAAAATCAACCCAGGAATAGTGCATTGAAAGCCCGCAGAAAGTTTTGGAAAATATCGGTAAATTTGGGAAAATGTCAAAAATGGTCGAAAATGTTTAAAATCAACCCAGGAATAGTGCATTGAAAGCCCGCAGAAAGTTTTGGAAAAGATCGGTAAATTTGGGAAAATGTCAAAAATGGTCGAAAATGTTTAAAATCAACCCAGGAATAGTGCATTGAAAGCCCGCAGAAAGTTTTGGAAAAGATCGGTAAATTTGGGAAAATGTCAAAAATGGTCAAAAATGTTTAAAATCAACCCAGGAATAGTGCATTGAAAGCCCGCAGAAAGTTTTGGAAAAGATCGGTATATTTGGGAAAATGTCAAAAATGGTCGAAAATGTTTAAAATCAACCCAGGAATAGTGCATTGAAAGCCCGCAGAAAGTTTTGGAAAAGATCGGTAAATTTGGGAAAATGTCAAAAATGGTCAAAAATGTTTAAAATCAACCCAGGAATAGTGCGTTGAAAGCCCGCAGAAAGTTTTGGAAAAGATCGGTAAATTTGGGAAAATGTCAAAAATGGTCGAAAATGTTTAAAATCAACCCAGGAATAGTGCATTGAAAGCCCGCAGAAAGTTTTGGAAAAGATCGGTAAATTTGGGAAAATGTCAAAAATGGTCGAAAATGTTTAAAATCAACCCAGGAATAGTGCATTGAAAGCCCGCAGAAAGTTTTGGAAAAGATCGGTAAATTTGGGAAAATGTCAAAAATGGTCGAAAATGTTTAAAATCAACCCAGGAATAGTGCATTGAAAGCCCGCAGAAAGTTTTGGAAAAGATCGGTAAATTTGGGAAAATGTCAAAAATGGTCGAAAATGTTTAAAATCAACCCAGGAATAGTGCATTGAAAGCCCGCAGAAAGTTTTGGAAAATATCGGTAAATTTGGGAAAATGTCAAAAATGGTCGAAAATGTTTAAAATCAACCCAGGAATAGTGCATTGAAAGCCCGCAGAAAGTTTTGGAAAAGATCGGTAAATTTGGGAAAATGTCAAAAATGGTCGAAAATGTTTAAAATCAACCCAGGAATAGTGCATTGAAAGCCCGCAGAAAGTTTTGGAAAAGATCGGTAAATTTGGGAAAATGTCAAAAATGGTCAAAAATGTTTAAAATCAACCCAGGAATAGTGCATTGAAAGCCCGCAGAAAGTTTTGGAAAAGATCGGTATATTTGGGAAAATGTCAAAAATGGTCGAAAATGTTTAAAATCAACCCAGGAATAGTGCATTGAAAGCCCGCAGAAAGTTTTGGAAAAGATCGGTAAATTTGGGAAAATGTCAAAAATGGTCAAAAATGTTTAAAATCAACCCAGGAATAGTGCATTGAAAGCCCGCAGAAAGTTTTGGAAAAGATCGGTAAATTTGGGAAAATGTCAAAAATGGTCGAAAATGTTTAAAATCAACCCAGGAATAGTGCATTGAAAGCCCGCAGAAAGTTTTGGAAAAGATCGGTAAATTTGGGAAAATGTCAAAAATGGTCGAAAATGTTTAAAATTAACCCAGGAATAGTGCATCGAAAGACCGCAGAAATTTTTTCTGGGTCTACCAGCGCTAGAATTTTTTTTTGGGTCTACCAGGGGTAGAAATTTTTTTTTTTTTTTTTAATTTTTAAAACGTTATTTAGCTCTAGGCGGCGTACAGGGCTCCACAGATGGGTTTGGGTTTGGGTTTGGGTTAGAGTTAGGGGTTGGGTTGGGGTCAACCCAGGCAAAGTGCAGACATGAATATCGGGCACTGGAGGTGATTTTCCTGGGTAAAAGACAGCCATAAACGTCGGCGCGACCAAATACGACGACATACGACCATTCTCAAAAGTGCCCAAAATGCACTAAAATTGGTTTTAAATCAGCACTCATCGATCAAATACAAATATTATATATTTAATACAAATATTTGACCTTTTTAAACATTAAAACCGGGCCCAGGAGGGTGATTTACCCGAAGAAATGACACTTTTGACCTGGCAATTTGACCCTAATTGCAGTAAAAAAAAATGTCCACAGTGTGGCAGAGTTCTGCGGGTTCCATAGCGGCCCAGTGCGTACATTGGAACATGTGGAAAAAGTTGGAAAAATGTTAAAAATGGTCGAAAATGTTTAAAATCAACCCAGGAATAGTGCATTGAAAGCCCGCAGAAAGTTTTGGAAAAGATCGGTAAATTTGGGAAAATGTCAAAAATGGTCGAAAATGTTTAAAATCAACCCAGGAATAGTGCATTGAAAGCCCGCAGAAAGTTTTGGAAAAGATCGGTAAATTTGGGAAAATGTCAAAAATGGTCGAAAATGTTTAAAATTAACCCAGGAATAGTGCATCGAAAGACCGCAGAAATTTTTTCTGGGTCTACCAGCGCTAGAAATTTTTTTTGGGTCTACCAGGGGTAGAATTTTTTTTTTTTTTTTTTTATTCTCAAAAGTGCCCAAAATGCACTAAAATTGGTTTTAAATCAGCACTCATCGATCAAATACAAATATTATATATTTAATACAAATATTTGACCTTTTTAAACATTAAAACCGGGCCCAGGAGGGTGATTTACCCGAAGAAATGACACTTTTGACCCGGCAATTTGACCCTAATTGCAGTAAAAAAAAATGTCCACAGTGTGGCAGAGTTCTGCGGGTTCCATAGCGGCCCAGTGCGTACATTGGAACATGTGGAAAAAGTTGGAAAAATGTTAAAAATGGTCGAAAATGGTTAAAATCAACCCAGAAATAGTGCATTGAAAGCCCGCAGAAAGTTTTGGAAAAGATCGGTAAATTTGGGAAAATGTCAAAAATGGTCGAAAATGTTTAAAATCAACCCAGGAATAGTGCATTGAAAGCCCGCAGAAAGTTTTGGAAAAGATCGGTAAATTTGGGAAAATGTCAAAAATGGTCGAAAATGTTTAAAATCAACCCAGGAATAGTGCATTGAAAGCCCGCAGAAAGTTTTGGAAAAGATCGGTAAATTTGGGAAAATGTCAAAAATGGTCAAAAATGTTTAAAATCAACCCAGGAATAGTGCATTGAAAGCCCGCAGAAAGTTTTGGAAAAGATCGGTAAATTTGGGAAAATGTCAAAAATGGTCAAAAATGTTTAAAATCAACCCAGGAATAGTGCATTGAAAGCCCGCAGAAAGTTTTGGAAAAGATCGGTAAATTTGGGAAAATGTCAAAAATGGTCGAAAATGTTTAAAATCAACCCAGGAATAGTGCATTGAAAGCCCGCAGAAAGTTTTGGAAAAGATCGGTAAATTTGGGAAAATGTCAAAAATGGTCAAAAATGTTTAAAATCAACCCAGGAATAGTGCATTGAAAGCCCGCAGAAAGTTTTGGAAAAGATCGGTAAATTTGGGAAAATGTCAAAAATGGTCGAAAATGTTTAAAATCAACCCAGGAATAGTGCATTGAAAGCCCGCAGAAAGTTTTGGAAAAGATCGGTAAATTTGGGAAAATGTCAAAAATGGTCGAAAATGTTTAAAATCAACCCAGGAATAGTGCATTGAAAGCCCGCAGAAAGTTTTGGAAAAGATCGGTATATTTGGGAAAATGTCAAAAATGGTCGAAAATGTTTAAAATCAACCCAGGAATAGTGCATTGAAAGCCCGCAGAAAGTTTTGGAAAAGATCGGTAAATTTGGGAAAATGTCAAAAATGGTCAAAAATGTTTAAAATCAACCCAGGAATAGTGCATTGAAAGCCCGCAGAAAGTTTTGGAAAAGATCGGTAAATTTGGGAAAATGTCAAAAATGGTCAAAAATGTTTAAAATCAACCCAGGAATAGTGCATTGAAAGCCCGCAGAAAGTTTTGGAAAAGATCGGTAAATTTGGGAAAATGTCAAAAATGGTCGAAAATGTTTAAAATCAACCCAGGAATAGTGCATTGAAAGCCCGCAGAAAGTTTTGGAAAAGATCGGTAAATTTGGGAAAATGTCAAAAATGGTCGAAAATGTTTAAAATTAACCCAGGAATAGTGCATCGAAAGACCGCAGAAATTTTTTCTGGGTCTACCAGCGCTAGAAATTTTTTTTGGGTCTACCAGGGGTAGAATTTTTTTTTTTTTTTTTTTTAATTTTTAAAACGTTATTTAGCTCTAGGCGGCGTACAGGGCTCCACAGATGGGTTTGGGTTTGGGTTTGGGTTAGAGTTAGGGGTTGGGTTGGGGTCAACCCAGGCAAAGTGCAGACATGAATATCGGGCACTGGAGGTGATTTTCCTGGGTAAAAGACAGCCATAAACGTCGGCGCGACCAAATACGACGACATACGACCATTCTCAAAAGTGCCCAAAATGCACTAAAATTGGTTTTAAATCAGCACTCATCGATCAAATACAAATATTATATATTTAATACAAATATTTGACCTTTTTAAACATTAAAACCGGGCCCAGGAGGGTGATTTACCCGAAGAAATGACACTTTTGACCTGGCAATTTGACCCTAATTGCAGTAAAAAAAAATGTCCACAGTGTGGCAGAGTTCTGCGGGTTCCATAGCGGCCCAGTGCGTACATTGGAACATGTGGAAAAAGTTGGAAAAATGTTAAACATGGTCGAAAATGGTTAAAATCAACCCAGAAATAGTGCATTGAAAGCCCGCAGAAAGTTTTGGAAAAGATCGGTAAATTTGGGAAAATGTCAAAAATGGTCGAAAATGTTTAAAATCAACCCAGGAATAGTGCATTGAAAGCCCGCAGAAAGTTTTGGAAAAGATCGGTAAATTTGGGAAAATGTCAAAAATGGTCAAAAATGTTTAAAATCAACCCAGGAATAGTGCATTGAAAGCCCGCAGAAAGTTTTGGAAAAGATGGGTAAATTTGGGAAAATGTCAAAAATGGTCGAAAATGTTTAAAATCAACCCAGGAATAGTGCATTGAAAGCCCGCAGAAAGTTTTGGAAAAGATCGGTAAATTTGGGAAAATGTCAAAAATGGTCGAAAATGTTTAAAATTAACCCAGGAATAGTGCATCGAAAGACCGCAGAAATTTTTTCTGGGTCTACCAGCGCTAGAAATTTTTTTTGGGTCTACCAGGGGTAGAATTTTTTTTTTTTTTTTTTTTAATTTTTAAAACGTTATTTAGCTCTAGGCGGCGTACAGGGCTCCACAGATGGGTTTGGGTTTGGGTTTGGGTTAGAGTTAGGGGTTGGGTTGGGGTCAACCCAGGCAAAGTGCAGACATGAATATCGGGCACTGGAGGTGATTTTCCTGGGTAAAAGACAGCCATAAACGTCGGCGCGACCAAATACGACGACATACGACCATTCTCAAAAGTGCCCAAAATGCACTAAAATTGGTTTTAAATCAGCACTCATCGATCAAATACAAATATTATATATTTAATACAAATATTTGACCTTTTTAAACATTAAAACCGGGCCCAGGAGGGTGATTTACCCGAAGAAATGCCACTTTTGACCTGGCAATTTGACCCTAATTGCAGTAAAAAAAAATGTCCACAGTGTGGCAGAGTTCTGCGGGTTCCATAGCGGCCCAGTGCGTACATTGGAACATGTGGAAAAAGTTGGAAAAATGTTAAAACTGGTCGAAAATGGTTAAAATCAACCCAGAAATAGTGCATTGAAAGCCCGCAGAAAGTTTTGGAAAAGATCGGTAAATTTGGGAAAATGTCAAAAATGGTCGAAAATGTTTAAAATCAACCCAGGAATAGTGCATTGAAAGCCCGCAGAAAGTTTTGGAAAAGATCGGTAAATTTGGGAAAATGTCAAAAATGGTCGAAAATGTTTAAAATCAACCCAGGAATAGTGCATTGAAAGCCCGCAGAAAGTTTTGGAAAAGATCGGTAAATTTGGGAAAATGTCAAAAATGGTCGAAAATGTTTAAAATCAACCCAGGAATAGTGCATTGAAAGCCCGCAGAAAGTTTTGGAAAATATCGGTAAATTTGGGAAAATGTCAAAAATGGTCGAAAATGTTTAAAATCAACCCAGGAATAGTGCATTGAAAGCCCGCAGAAAGTTTTGGAAAAGATCGGTAAATTTGGGAAAATGTCAAAAATGGTCGAAAATGTTTAAAATCAACCCAGGAATAGTGCATTGAAAGCCCGCAGAAAGTTTTGGAAAAGATCGGTAAATTTGGGAAAATGTCAAAAATGGTCAAAAATGTTTAAAATCAACCCAGGAATAGTGCATTGAAAGCCCGCAGAAAGTTTTGGAAAAGATCGGTATATTTGGGAAAATGTCAAAAATGGTCGAAAATGTTTAAAATCAACCCAGGAATAGTGCATTGAAAGCCCGCAGAAAGTTTTGGAAAAGATCGGTAAATTTGGGAAAATGTCAAAAATGGTCAAAAATGTTTAAAATCAACCCAGGAATAGTGCATTGAAAGCCCGCAGAAAGTTTTGGAAAAGATCGGTAAATTTGGGAAAATGTCAAAAATGGTCGAAAATGTTTAAAATCAACCCAGGAATAGTGCATTGAAAGCCCGCAGAAAGTTTTGGAAAAGATCGGTAAATTTGGGAAAATGTCAAAAATGGTCAAAAATGTTTAAAATCAACCCAGGAATAGTGCATTGAAAGCCCGCAGAAAGTTTTGGAAAAGATCGGTAAATTTGGGAAAATGTCAAAAATGGTCGAAAATGTTTAAAATCAACCCAGGAATAGTGCATTGAAAGCCCGCAGAAAGTTTTGGAAAAGATCGGTAAATTTGGGAAAATGTCAAAAATGGTCGAAAATGTTTAAAATCAACCCAGGAATAGTGCATTGAAAGCCCGCAGAAAGTTTTGGAAAAGATCGGTAAATTTGGGAAAATGTCAAAAATGGTCGAAAATGTTTAAAATCAACCCAGGAATAGTGCATTGAAAGCCCGCAGAAAGTTTTGGAAAAGATCGGTAAATTTGGGAAAATGTCAAAAATGGTCGAAAATGTTTAAAATTAACCCAGGAATAGTGCATCGAAAGACCGCAGAAATTTTTTCTGGGTCTACCAGCGCTAGAAATTTTTTTTGGGTCTACCAGGGGTAGAATTTTTTTTTTTTTTTTTTTTAATTTTTAAAACGTTATTTAGCTCTAGGCGGCGTACAGGGCTCCACAGATGGGTTTGGGTTTGGGTTTGGGTTAGAGTTAGGGGTTGGGTTGGGGTCAACCCAGGCAAAGTGCAGACATGAATATCGGGCACTGGAGGTGATTTTCCTGGGTAAAAGACAGCCATAAACGTCGGCGCGACCAAATACGACGACATACGACCATTCTCAAAAGTGCCCAAAATGCACTAAAATTGGTTTTAAATCAGCACTCATCGATCAAATACAAATATTATATATTTAATACAAATATTTGACCTTTTTAAACATTAAAACCGGGCCCAGGAGGGTGATTTACCCGAAGAAATGCCACTTTTGACCTGGCAATTTGACCCTAATTGCAGTAAAAAAAAATGTCCACAGTGTGGCAGAGTTCTGCGGGTTCCATAGCGGCCCAGTGCGTACATTGGAACATGTGGAAAAAGTTGGAAAAATGTTAAAAATGGTCGAAAATGGTTAAAATCAACCCAGAAATAGTGCATTGAAAGCCCGCAGAAAGTTTTGGAAAAGATCGGTAAATTTGGGAAAATGTCAAAAATGGTCGAAAATGTTTAAAATCAACCCAGGAATAGTGCATTGAAAGCCCGCAGAAAGTTTTGGAAAAGATCGGTAAATTTGGGAAAATGTCAAAAATGGTCGAAAATGTTTAAAATCAACCCAGGAATAGTGCATTGAAAGCCCGCAGAAAGTTTTGGAAAAGATCGGTAAATTTGGGAAAATGTCAAAAATGGTCGAAAATGTTTAAAATCAACCCAGGAATAGTGCATTGAAAGCCCGCAGAAAGTTTTGGAAAATATCGGTAAATTTGGGAAAATGTCAAAAATGGTCGAAAATGTTTAAAATCAACCCAGGAATAGTGCATTGAAAGCCCGCAGAAAGTTTTGGAAAAGATCGGTAAATTTGGGAAAATGTCAAAAATGGTCGAAAATGTTTAAAATCAACCCAGGAATAGTGCATTGAAAGCCCGCAGAAAGTTTTGGAAAAGATCGGTAAATTTGGGAAAATGTCAAAAATGGTCAAAAATGTTTAAAATCAACCCAGGAATAGTGCATTGAAAGCCCGCAGAAAGTTTTGGAAAAGATCGGTATATTTGGGAAAATGTCAAAAATGGTCGAAAATGTTTAAAATCAACCCAGGAATAGTGCATTGAAAGCCCGCAGAAAGTTTTGGAAAAGATCGGTAAATTTGGGAAAATGTCAAAAATGGTCAAAAATGTTTAAAATCAACCCAGGAATAGTGCGTTGAAAGCCCGCAGAAAGTTTTGGAAAAGATCGGTAAATTTGGGAAAATGTCAAAAATGGTCGAAAATGTTTAAAATCAACCCAGGAATAGTGCATTGAAAGCCCGCAGAAAGTTTTGGAAAAGATCGGTAAATTTGGGAAAATGTCAAAAATGGTCGAAAATGTTTAAAATCAACCCAGGAATAGTGCATTGAAAGCCCGCAGAAAGTTTTGGAAAAGATCGGTAAATTTGGGAAAATGTCAAAAATGGTCGAAAATGTTTAAAATCAACCCAGGAATAGTGCATTGAAAGCCCGCAGAAAGTTTTGGAAAAGATCGGTAAATTTGGGAAAATGTCAAAAATGGTCGAAAATGTTTAAAATCAACCCAGGAATAGTGCATTGAAAGCCCGCAGAAAGTTTTGGAAAATATCGGTAAATTTGGGAAAATGTCAAAAATGGTCGAAAATGTTTAAAATCAACCCAGGAATAGTGCATTGAAAGCCCGCAGAAAGTTTTGGAAAAGATCGGTAAATTTGGGAAAATGTCAAAAATGGTCGAAAATGTTTAAAATCAACCCAGGAATAGTGCATTGAAAGCCCGCAGAAAGTTTTGGAAAAGATCGGTAAATTTGGGAAAATGTCAAAAATGGTCAAAAATGTTTAAAATCAACCCAGGAATAGTGCATTGAAAGCCCGCAGAAAGTTTTGGAAAAGATCGGTATATTTGGGAAAATGTCAAAAATGGTCGAAAATGTTTAAAATCAACCCAGGAATAGTGCATTGAAAGCCCGCAGAAAGTTTTGGAAAAGATCGGTAAATTTGGGAAAATGTCAAAAATGGTCAAAAATGTTTAAAATCAACCCAGGAATAGTGCATTGAAAGCCCGCAGAAAGTTTTGGAAAAGATCGGTAAATTTGGGAAAATGTCAAAAATGGTCGAAAATGTTTAAAATCAACCCAGGAATAGTGCATTGAAAGCCCGCAGAAAGTTTTGGAAAAGATCGGTAAATTTGGGAAAATGTCAAAAATGGTCAAAAATGTTTAAAATCAACCCAGGAATAGTGCATTGAAAGCCCGCAGAAAGTTTTGGAAAAGATCGGTAAATTTGGGAAAATGTCAAAAATGGTCGAAAATGTTTAAAATTAACCCAGGAATAGTGCATCGAAAGACCGCAGAAATTTTTTCTGGGTCTACCAGCGCTAGAAATTTTTTTTGGGTCTACCAGGGGTAGAATTTTTTTTTTTTTTTTTTTATTCTCAAAAGTGCCCAAAATGCACTAAAATTGGTTTTAAATCAGCACTCATCGATCAAATACAAATATTATATATTTAATACAAATATTTGACCTTTTTAAACATTAAAACCGGGCCCAGGAGGGTGATTTACCCGAAGAAATGACACTTTTGACCCGGCAATTTGACCCTAATTGCAGTAAAAAAAAATGTCCACAGTGTGGCAGAGTTCTGCGGGTTCCATAGCGGCCCAGTGCGTACATTGGAACATGTGGAAAAAGTTGGAAAAATGTTAAAAATGGTCGAAAATGGTTAAAATCAACCCAGAAATAGTGCATTGAAAGCCCGCAGAAAGTTTTGGAAAAGATCGGTAAATTTGGGAAAATGTCAAAAATGGTCGAAAATGTTTAAAATCAACCCAGGAATAGTGCATTGAAAGCCCGCAGAAAGTTTTGGAAAAGATCGGTAAATTTGGGAAAATGTCAAAAATGGTCGAAAATGTTTAAAATCAACCCAGGAATAGTGCATTGAAAGCCCGCAGAAAGTTTTGGAAAAGATCGGTAAATTTGGGAAAATGTCAAAAATGGTCAAAAATGTTTAAAATCAACCCAGGAATAGTGCATTGAAAGCCCGCAGAAAGTTTTGGAAAAGATCGGTAAATTTGGGAAAATGTCAAAAATGGTCGAAAATGTTTAAAATCAACCCAGGAATAGTGCATTGAAAGCCCGCAGAAAGTTTTGGAAAAGATCGGTAAATTTGGGAAAATGTCAAAAATGGTCGAAAATGTTTAAAATCAACCCAGGAATAGTGCATTGAAAGCCCGCAGAAAGTTTTGGAAAAGATCGGTATATTTGGGAAAATGTCAAAAATGGTCGAAAATGTTTAAAATCAACCCAGGAATAGTGCATTGAAAGCCCGCAGAAAGTTTTGGAAAAGATCGGTAAATTTGGGAAAATGTCAAAAATGGTCAAAAATGTTTAAAATCAACCCAGGAATAGTGCATTGAAAGCCCGCAGAAAGTTTTGGAAAAGATCGGTAAATTTGGGAAAATGTCAAAAATGGTCAAAAATGTTTAAAATCAACCCAGGAATAGTGCATTGAAAGCCCGCAGAAAGTTTTGGAAAAGATCGGTAAATTTGGGAAAATGTCAAAAATGGTCGAAAATGTTTAAAATCAACCCAGGAATAGTGCATTGAAAGCCCGCAGAAAGTTTTGGAAAAGATCGGTAAATTTGGGAAAATGTCAAAAATGGTCGAAAATGTTTAAAATTAACCCAGGAATAGTGCATCGAAAGACCGCAGAAATTTTTTCTGGGTCTACCAGCGCTAGAAATTTTTTTTGGGTCTACCAGGGGTAGAATTTTTTTTTTTTTTTTTTTTAATTTTTAAAACGTTATTTAGCTCTAGGCGGCGTACAGGGCTCCACAGATGGGTTTGGGTTTGGGTTTGGGTTAGAGTTAGGGGTTGGGTTGGGGTCAACCCAGGCAAAGTGCAGACATGAATATCGGGCACTGGAGGTGATTTTCCTGGGTAAAAGACAGCCATAAACGTCGGCGCGACCAAATACGACGACATACGACCATTCTCAAAAGTGCCCAAAATGCACTAAAATTGGTTTTAAATCAGCACTCATCGATCAAATACAAATATTATATATTTAATACAAATATTTGACCTTTTTAAACATTAAAACCGGGCCCAGGAGGGTGATTTACCCGAAGAAATGACACTTTTGACCTGGCAATTTGACCCTAATTGCAGTAAAAAAAAATGTCCACAGTGTGGCAGAGTTCTGCGGGTTCCATAGCGGCCCAGTGCGTACATTGGAACATGTGGAAAAAGTTGGAAAAATGTTAAACATGGTCGAAAATGGTTAAAATCAACCCAGAAATAGTGCATTGAAAGCCCGCAGAAAGTTTTGGAAAAGATCGGTAAATTTGGGAAAATGTCAAAAATGGTCGAAAATGTTTAAAATCAACCCAGGAATAGTGCATTGAAAGCCCGCAGAAAGTTTTGGAAAAGATCGGTAAATTTGGGAAAATGTCAAAAATGGTCAAAAATGTTTAAAATCAACCCAGGAATAGTGCATTGAAAGCCCGCAGAAAGTTTTGGAAAAGATGGGTAAATTTGGGAAAATGTCAAAAATGGTCGAAAATGTTTAAAATCAACCCAGGAATAGTGCATTGAAAGCCCGCAGAAAGTTTTGGAAAAGATCGGTAAATTTGGGAAAATGTCAAAAATGGTCGAAAATGTTTAAAATCAACCCAGGAATAGTGCATTGAAAGCCCGCAGAAAGTTTTGGAAAAGATCGGTAAATTTGGGAAAATGTCAAAAATGGTCGAAAATGTTTAAAATCAACCCAGGAATAGTGCATTGAAAGCCCGCAGAAAGTTTTGGAAAAGATCGGTAAATTTGGGAAAATGTCAAAAATGGTCGAAAATGTTTAAAATTAACCCAGGAATAGTGCATCGAAAGACCGCAGAAATTTTTTCTGGGTCTACCAGCGCTAGAAATTTTTTTTGGGTCTACCAGGGGTAGAAATTTTTTTTTTTTTTTTTTTAATTTTTAAAACGTTATTTAGCTCTAGGCGGCGTACAGGGCTCCACAGATGGGTTTGGGTTTGGGTTTGGGTTAGAGTTAGGGGTTGGGTTGGGGTCAACCCAGGCAAAGTGCAGACATGAATATCGGGCACTGGAGGTGATTTTCCTGGGTAAAAGACAGCCATAAACGTCGGCGCGACCAAATACGACGACATACGACCATTCTCAAAAGTGCCCAAAATGCACTAAAATTGGTTTTAAATCAGCACTCATCGATCAAATACAAATATTATATATTTAATACAAATATTTGACCTTTTTAAACATTAAAACCGGGCCCAGGAGGGTGATTTACCCGAAGAAATGCCACTTTTGACCTGGCAATTTGACCCTAATTGCAGTAAAAAAAAATGTCCACAGTGTGGCAGAGTTCTGCGGGTTCCATAGCGGCCCAGTGCGTACATTGGAACATGTGGAAAAAGTTGGAAAAATGTTAAAAATGGTCGAAAATGGTTAAAATCAACCCAGAAATAGTGCATTGAAAGCCCGCAGAAAGTTTTGGAAAAGATCGGTAAATTTGGGAAAATGTCAAAAATGGTCGAAAATGTTTAAAATCAACCCAGGAATAGTGCATTGAAAGCCCGCAGAAAGTTTTGGAAAAGATCGGTAAATTTGGGAAAATGTCAAAAATGGTCGAAAATGTTTAAAATCAACCCAGGAATAGTGCATTGAAAGCCCGCAGAAAGTTTTGGAAAAGATCGGTAAATTTGGGAAAATGTCAAAAATGGTCGAAAATGTTTAAAATCAACCCAGGAATAGTGCATTGAAAGCCCGCAGAAAGTTTTGGAAAATATCGGTAAATTTGGGAAAATGTCAAAAATGGTCGAAAATGTTTAAAATCAACCCAGGAATAGTGCATTGAAAGCCCGCAGAAAGTTTTGGAAAAGATCGGTAAATTTGGGAAAATGTCAAAAATGGTCGAAAATGTTTAAAATCAACCCAGGAATAGTGCATTGAAAGCCCGCAGAAAGTTTTGGAAAAGATCGGTAAATTTGGGAAAATGTCAAAAATGGTCAAAAATGTTTAAAATCAACCCAGGAATAGTGCATTGAAAGCCCGCAGAAAGTTTTGGAAAAGATCGGTAAATTTGGGAAAATGTCAAAAATGGTCGAAAATGTTTAAAATCAACCCAGGAATAGTGCATTGAAAGCCCGCAGAAAGTTTTGGAAAAGATCGGTAAATTTGGGAAAATGTCAAAAATGGTCAAAAATGTTTAAAATCAACCCAGGAATAGTGCATTGAAAGCCCGCAGAAAGTTTTGGAAAAGATCGGTATATTTGGGAAAATGTCAAAAATGGTCGAAAATGTTTAAAATCAACCCAGGAATAGTGCATTGAAAGCCCGCAGAAAGTTTTGGAAAAGATCGGTAAATTTGGGAAAATGTCAAAAATGGTCAAAAATGTTTAAAATCAACCCAGGAATAGTGCATTGAAAGCCCGCAGAAAGTTTTGGAAAAGATCGGTAAATTTGGGAAAATGTCAAAAATGGTCGAAAATGTTTAAAATCAACCCAGGAATAGTGCATTGAAAGCCCGCAGAAAGTTTTGGAAAAGATCGGTAAATTTGGGAAAATGTCAAAAATGGTCGAAAATGTTTAAAATCAACCCAGGAATAGTGCATTGAAAGCCCGCAGAAAGTTTTGGAAAAGATCGGTAAATTTGGGAAAATGTCAAAAATGGTCAAAAATGTTTAAAATCAACCCAGGAATAGTGCATTGAAAGCCCGCAGAAAGTTTTGGAAAAGATCGGTATATTTGGGAAAATGTCAAAAATGGTCGAAAATGTTTAAAATCAACCCAGGAATAGTGCATTGAAAGCCCGCAGAAAGTTTTGGAAAAGATCGGTAAATTTGGGAAAATGTCAAAAATGGTCAAAAATGTTTAAAATCAACCCAGGAATAGTGCATTGAAAGCCCGCAGAAAGTTTTGGAAAAGATCGGTAAATTTGGGAAAATGTCAAAAATGGTCAAAAATGTTTAAAATCAACCCAGGAATAGTGCATTGAAAGCCCGCAGAAAGTTTTGGAAAAGATCGGTAAATTTGGGAAAATGTCAAAAATGGTCGAAAATGTTTAAAATCAACCCAGGAATAGTGCATTGAAAGCCCGCAGAAAGTTTTGGAAAAGATCGGTAAATTTGGGAAAATGTCAAAAATGGTCGAAAATGTTTAAAATTAACCCAGGAATAGTGCATCGAAAGACCGCAGAAATTTTTTCTGGGTCTACCAGCGCTAGAAATTTTTTCTGGGTCTACCAGCGCTAGAAATTTTTTTTGGGTCTACCAGGGGTAGAATTTTTTTTTTTTTTTTTTTAATTTTTAAAACGTTATTTAGCTCTAGGCGGCGTACAGGGCTCCACAGATGGGTTTGGGTTTGGGTTTGGGTTAGAGTTAGGGGTTGGGTTGGGGTCAACCCAGGCAAAGTGCAGACATGAATATCGGGCACTGGAGGTGATTTTCCTGGGTAAAAGACAGCCATAAACGTCGGCGCGACCAAATACGACGACATACGACCATTCTCAAAAGTGCCCAAAATGCACTAAAATTGGTTTTAAATCAGCACTCATCGATCAAATACAAATATTATATATTTAATACAAATATTTGACCTTTTTAAACATTAAAACCGGGCCCAGGAGGGTGATTTACCCGAAGAAATGACACTTTTGACCCGGCAATTTGACCCTAATTGCAGTAAAAAAAAATGTCCACAGTGTGGCAGAGTTCTGCGGGTTCCATAGCGGCCCAGTGCGTACATTGGAACATGTGGAAAAAGTTGGAAAAATGTTAAACATGGTCGAAAATGGTTAAAATCAACCCAGAAATAGTGCATTGAAAGCCCGCAGAAAGTTTTGGAAAAGATCGGTAAATTTGGGAAAATGTCAAAAATGGTCGAAAATGTTTAAAATCAACCCAGGAATAGTGCATTGAAAGCCCGCAGAAAGTTTTGGAAAAGATCGGTAAATTTGGGAAAATGTCAAAAATGGTCGAAAATGTTTAAAATCAACCCAGGAATAGTGCATTGAAAGCCCGCAGAAAGTTTTGGAAAAGATCGGTAAATTTGGGAAAATGTCAAAAATGGTCAAAAATGTTTAAAATCAACCCAGGAATAGTGCATTGAAAGCCCGCAGAAAGTTTTGGAAAAGATCGGTAAATTTGGGAAAATGTCAAAAATGGTCGAAAATGTTTAAAATCAACCCAGGAATAGTGCATTGAAAGCCCGCAGAAAGTTTTGGAAAAGATCGGTAAATTTGGGAAAATGTCAAAAATGGTCGAAAATGTTTAAAATTAACCCAGGAATAGTGCATCGAAAGACCGCAGAAATTTTTTCTGGGTCTACCAGCGCTAGAAATTTTTTTTGGGTCTACCAGGGGTAGAATTTTTTTTTTTTTTTTTTTAATTTTTAAAACGTTATTTAGCTCTAGGCGGCGTACAGGGCTCCACAGATGGGTTTGGGTTTGGGTTTGGGTTAGAGTTAGGGGTTGGGTTGGGGTCAACCCAGGCAAAGTGCAGACATGAATATCGGGCACTGGAGGTGATTTTCCTGGGTAAAAGACAGCCATAAACGTCGGCGCGACCAAATACGACGACATACGACCATTCTCAAAAGTGCCCAAAATGCACTAAAATTGGTTTTAAATCAGCACTCATCGATCAAATACAAATATTATATATTTAATACAAATATTTGACCTTTTTAAACATTAAAACCGGGCCCAGGAGGGTGATTTACCCGAAGAAATGACACTTTTGACCCGGCAATTTGACCCTAATTGCAGTAAAAAAAAATGTCCACAGTGTGGCAGAGTTCTGTGGGTTCCATAGCGGCCCAGTGCGTACATTGGAACATGTGGAAAAAGTTGGAAAAATGTTAAACATGGTCGAAAATGGTTAAAATCAACCCAGAAATAGTGCATTGAAAGCCCGCAGAAAGTTTTGGAAAAGATCGGTAAATTTGGGAAAATGTCAAAAATGGTCGAAAATGTTTAAAATCAACCCAGGAATAGTGCATTGAAAGCCCGCAGAAAGTTTTGGAAAAGATCGGTAAATTTGGGAAAATGTCAAAAATGGTCAAAAATGTTTAAAATCAACCCAGGAATAGTGCATTGAAAGCCCGCAGAAAGTTTTGGAAAAGATCGGTAAATTTGGGAAAATGTCAAAAATGGTCAAAAATGTTTAAAATCAACCCAGGAATAGTGCATTGAAAGCCCGCAGAAAGTTTTGGAAAAGATCGGTAAATTTGGGAAAATGTCAAAAATGGTCAAAAATGTTTAAAATCAACCCAGGAATAGTGCATTGAAAGCCCGCAGAAAGTTTTGGAAAAGATCGGTAAATTTGGGAAAATGTCAAAAATGGTCGAAAATGTTTAAAATCAACCCAGGAATAGTGCACCGAAAGCCCGCAGAAAGTTTTGGAAAAGATCGGTAAATTTAAATTTAAGCGTTTTTTTTCTAAGTGTGGAGGGACTTAGAAAAAATCCGCTTAAATTTAAGCGTTTTTTTTCTAAGTGTGGAGGGACTTAGAAAAAATCCGCTTAAATTTAAGCGTTTTTTTTCTAAGTGTGGAGGGACTTAGAAAAAATCCGCTTAAATTTAAGCGTTTTTTTTCTAAGTGTGGAGGGACTTAGAAAAAATCCGCTTAAATTTAAGCGTTTTTTTTTCTAAGTGTGGAGGGAATTAGAAAAAATCCGCTTAAATTTAAGCGTTTTTTTTCTAAGTGTGGAGGGACTTAGAAAAAATCCGCTTAAATTTAAGCGTTTTTTTTCTAAGTGTGGAGGGACTTAGAAAAATTTCTGGAGCTCAGAAATTCAGCGGGGCATCAGCCGACCCAATCCGCTCACGGTGCACTATTCTCGGATCGACTCGGGGCGAACCCCCGCCGATTTTAAAAGTGCTGAAACTCGAAAAATATACGGAGCTCGACGATGAAACCTGGTATCTGTCGATAATAGTGCATCGAAAGCCCGCAGAAAGTTTTGGAAAAAGATCGGTAAATTTGGGAAAATGTCAAAAATGGTCGAAAATGTTTAAAATCAACCCAGGAATAGTGCACCGAAAGCCCGCAGAAAGTTTTGGAAAAGATCGGTAAATTTGGGAAAATGTCAAAAATGGTCGAAAATGTTTAAAATCAACCCAGGAATAGTGCATTGAAAGCCCGCAGAAAGTTTTGGAAAAGATCGGTAAATTTGGGAAAATGTCAAAAATGGTCAAAAATGTTTAAAATCAACCCAGGAATAGTGCATTGAAAGCCCGAAGAAAGTTTTGGAAAAGATCGGTAAGTTTGGGAAAATGTCAAAAATGGTCGAAAATGTTTAAAATCAACCCAGGAATAGTGCATTGAAAGCCCGCAGAAAGTTTTGGAAAAGATCGGTAAATTTGGGAAAATGTCAAAAATGGTCGAAAATGTTTAAAATTAACCCAGGAATAGTGCATCGAAAGACCGCAGAAATTTTTTCTGGGTCTACCAGCGCTAGAAATTTTTTTTGGTTCTACCAGGGGTAGAATTTTTTTTTTTTTTTTTAATTTTTAAAACGTTATTTAGCTCTAGGCGGCGTACAGGGCTCCACAGATGGGTTTGGGTTTGGGTTTGGGTTAGAGTTAGGGGTTGGGTTGGGGTCAACCCAGGCAAAGTGCAGACATGAATATCGGGCACTGGAGGTGATTTTCCTGGGTAAAAGACAGCCATAAACGTCGGCGCGACCAAATACGACGACATACGACCATTCTCAAAAGTGCCCAAAATGCACTAAAATTGGTTTTAAATCAGCACTCATCGATCAAATACAAATATTATATATTTAATACAAATATTTGACCTTTTTAAACATTAAAACCGGGCCCAGGAGGGTGATTTACCCGAAGAAATGACACTTTTGACCTGGCAATTTGACCCTAATTGCAGTAAAAAAAAATGTCCACAGTGTGGCAGAGTTCTGCGGGTTCCATAGCGGCCCAGTGCGTACATTGGAACATGTGGAAAAAGTTGGAAAAATGTTAAAAATGGTCGAAAATGGTTAAAATCAACCCAGAAATAGTGCATTGAAAGCCCGCAGAAAGTTTTGGAAAAGATCGGTAAATTTGGGAAAATGTCAAAAATGGTCGAAAATGTTTAAAATCAACCCAGGAATAGTGCATTGAAAGCCCGCAGAAAGTTTTGGAAAAGATCGGTAAATTTGGGAAAATGTCAAAAATGGTCAAAAATGTTTAAAATCAACCCAGGAATAGTGCATTGAAAGCCCGCAGAAAGTTTTGGAAAAGATCGGTAAATTTGGGAAAATGTCAAAAATGGTCGAAAATGTTTAAAATCAACCCAGGAATAGTGCATTGAAAGCCCGCAGAAAGTTTTGGAAAAGATCGGTAAATTTGGGAAAATGTCAAAAATGGTCGAAAATGTTTAAAATCAACACAGGAATAGTGCATTGAAAGCCCGCAGAAAGTTTTGGAAAAGATCGGTAAATTTGGGAAAATGTCAAAAATGGTCGAAAATGTTTAAAATTAACCCAGGAATAGTGCATCGAAAGACCGCAGAAATTTTTTCTGGGTCTACCAGCGCTAGAAATTTTTTCTGGGTCTACCAGCGCTAGAAATTTTTTTTGGGTCTACCAGGGGTAGAATTTTTTTTTTTTTTTTTTAATTTTTAAAACGTTATTTAGCTCTAGGCGGCGTACAGGGCTCCACAGATGGGTTTGGGTTTGGGTTTGGGTTAGAGTTAGGGGTTGGGTTGGGGTCAACCCAGGCAAAGTGCAGACATGAATATCGGGCACTGGAGGTGATTTTCCTGGGTAAAAGACAGCCATAAACGTCGGCGCGACCAAATACGACGACATACGACCATTCTCAAAAGTGCCCAAAATGCACTAAAATTGGTTTTAAATCAGCACTCATCGATCAAATACAAATATTATATATTTAATACAAATATTTGACCTTTTTAAACATTAAAACCGGGCCCAGGAGGGTGATTTACCCGAAGAAATGACACTTTTGACCCGGCAATTTGACCCTAATTGCAGTAAAAAAAAATGTCCACAGTGTGGCAGAGTTCTGCGGGTTCCATAGCGGCCCAGTGCGTACATTGGAACATGTGGAAAAAGTTGGAAAAATGTTAAACATGGTCGAAAATGGTTAAAATCAACCCAGAAATAGTGCATTGAAAGCCCGCAGAAAGTTTTGGAAAAGATCGGTAAATTTGGGAAAATGTCAAAAATGGTCGAAAATGTTTAAAATCAACCCAGGAATAGTGCATTGAAAGCCCGCAGAAAGTTTTGGAAAAGATCGGTAAATTTGGGAAAATGTCAAAAATGGTCAAAAATGTTTAAAATCAACCCAGGAATAGTGCATTGAAAGCCCGCAGAAAGTTTTGGAAAAGATCGGTAAATTTGGGAAAATGTCAAAAATGGTCGAAAATGTTTAAAATCAACCCAGGAATAGTGCATTGAAAGCCCGCAGAAAGTTTTGGAAAAGATCGGTAAATTTGGGAAAATGTCAAAAATGGTCAAAAATGTTTAAAATCAACCCAGGAATAGTGCATTGAAAGCCCGCAGAAAGTTTTGGAAAAGATCGGTAAATTTGGGAAAATGTCAAAAATGGTCGAAAATGTTTAAAATCAACCCAGGAATAGTGCACCGAAAGCCCGCAGAAAGTTTTGGAAAAGATCGGTAAATTTGGGAAAATGTCAAAAATGGTCGAAAATGTTTAAAATCAACCCAGGAATAGTGCATTGAAAGCCCGCAGAAAGTTTTGGAAAAGATCGGTAAATTTGGGAAAATGTCAAAAATGGTCGAAAATGTTTAAAATCAACCCAGGAATAGTGCATTGAAAGCCCGCAGAAAGTTTTGGAAAAGATCGGTAAATTTGGGAAAATGTCAAAAATGGTCAAAAATGTTTAAAATCAACCCAGGAATAGTGCATTGAAAGCCCGCAGAAAGTTTTGGAAAAGATCGGTAAATTTGGGAAAATGTCAAAAATGGTCGAAAATGTTTAAAATCAACCCAGGAATAGTGCATTGAAAGCCCGCAGAAAGTTTTGGAAAAGATCGGTAAATTTGGGAAAATGTCAAAAATGGTCGAAAATGTTTAAAATTAACCCAGGAATAGTGCATCGAAAGACCGCAGAAATTTTTTCTGGGTCTACCAGCGCTAGAAATTTTTTTTGGGTCTACCAGGGGTAGAATTTTTTTTTTTTTTTTTTTAATTTTTAAAACGTTATTTAGCTCTAGGCGGCGTACAGGGCTCCACAGATGGGTTTGGGTTTGGGTTTGGGTTAGAGTTAGGGGTTGGGTTGGGGTCAACCCAGGCAAAGTGCAGACATGAATATCGGGCACTGGAGGTGATTTTCCTGGGTAAAAGACAGCCATAAACGTCGGCGCGACCAAATACGACGACATACGACCATTCTCAAAAGTGCCCAAAATGCACTAAAATTGGTTTTAAATCAGCACGCATCGATCAAATACAAATATTATATATTTAATACAAATATTTGACCTTTTTAAACATTAAAACCGGGCCCAGGAGGGTGATTTACCCGAAGAAATGACACTTTTGACCTGGCAATTTGACCCTAATTGCAGTAAAAAAAAATGTCCACAGTGTGGCAGAGTTCTGCGGGTTCCATAGCGGCCCAGTGCGTACATTGGAACATGTGGAAAAAGTTGGAAAAATGTTAAAAATGGTCGAAAATGGTTAAAATCAACCCAGAAATAGTGCATTGAAAGCCCGCAGAAAGTTTTGGAAAAGATCGGTAAATTTGGGAAAATGTCAAAAATGGTCGAAAATGTTTAAAATCAACCCAGGAATAGTGCATTGAAAGCCCGCAGAAAGTTTTGGAAAAGATCGGTAAATTTGGGAAAATGTCAAAAATGGTCGAAAATGTTTAAAATCAACCCAGGAATAGTGCATTGAAAGCCCGCAGAAAGTTTTGGAAAAGATCGGTAAATTTGGGAAAATGTCAAAAATGGTCGAAAATGTTTAAAATCAACCCAGGAATAGTGCATTGAAAGCCCGCAGAAAGTTTTGGAAAAGATCGGTAAATTTGGGAAAATGTCAAAAATGGTCGAAAATGTTTAAAATCAACCCAGGAATAGTGCATTGAAAGCCCGCAGAAAGTTTTGGAAAAGATCGGTAAATTTGGGAAAATGTCAAAAATGGTCGAAAATGTTTAAAATCAACCCAGGAATAGTGCATTGAAAGCCCGCAGAAAGTTTTGGAAAAGATCGGTAAATTTGGGAAAATGTCAAAAATGGTCAAAAATGTTTAAAATCAACCCAGGAATAGTGCACCGAAAGCCCGCAGAAAGTTTTGGAAAAGATCGGTAAATTTGGGAAAATGTCAAAAATGGTCGAAAATGTTTAAAATCAACCCAGGAATAGTGCATTGAAAGCCCGCAGAAAGTTTTGGAAAAGATCGGTAAATTTGGGAAAATGTCAAAAATGGTCAAAAATGTTTAAAATCAACCCAGGAATAGTGCATTGAAAGCCCGCAGAAAGTTTTGGAAAAGATCGGTAAATTTGGGAAAATGTCAAAAATGGTCGAAAATGTTTAAAATTAACCCAGGAATAGTGCATTGAAAGCCCGCAGAAAGTTTTGGAAAAGATCGGTAAATTTGGGAAAATGTCAAAAATGGTCGAAAATGTTTAAAATTAACCCAGGAATAGTGCATCGAAAGACCGCAGAAATTTTTTCTGGGTCTACCAGCGCTAGAATTTTTTTTTGGGTCTACCAGGGGTAGAATTTTTTTTTTTTTTTTTTTAATTTTTAAAACGTTATTTAGCTCTAGGCGGCGTACAGGGCTCCACAGATGGGTTTGGGTTTGGGTTTGGGTTAGAGTTAGGGGTTGGGTTGGGGTCAACCCAGGCAAAGTGCAGACATGAATATCGGGCACTGGAGGTGATTTTCCTGGGTAAAAGACAGCCATAAACGTCGGCGCGACCAAATACGACGACATACGACCATTCTCAAAAGTGCCCAAAATGCACTAAAATTGGTTTTAAATCAGCACTCATCGATCAAATACAAATATTATATATTTAATACAAATATTTGACCTTTTTAAACATTAAAACCGGGCCCAGGAGGGTGATTTACCCGAAGAAATGACACTTTTGACCTGGCAATTTGACCCTAATTGCAGTAAAAAAAAATGTCCACAGTGTGGCAGAGTTCTGCGGGTTCCATAGCGGCCCAGTGCGTACATTGGAACATGTGGAAAAAGTTGGAAAAATGTTAAAAATGGTCGAAAATGGTTAAAATCAACCCAGAAATAGTGCATTGAAAGCCCGCAGAAAGTTTTGGAAAAGATCGGTAAATTTGGGAAAATGTCAAAAATGGTCAAAAATGTTTAAAATCAACCCAGGAATAGTGCATTGAAAGCCCGCAGAAAGTTTTGGAAAAGATCGGTAAATTTGGGAAAATGTCAAAAATGGTCGAAAATGTTTAAAATCAACCCAGGAATAGTGCATTGAAAGCCCGCAGAAAGTTTTGGAAAAGATCGGTAAATTTGGGAAAATGTCAAAAATGGTCAAAAATGTTTAAAATCAACCCAGGAATAGTGCATTGAAAGCCCGCAGAAAGTTTTGGAAAAGATCGGTATATTTGGGAAAATGTCAAAAATGGTCGAAAATGTTTAAAATCAACCCAGGAATAGTGCATTGAAAGCCCGCAGAAAGTTTTGGAAAAGATCGGTAAATTTGGGAAAATGTCAAAAATGGTCAAAAATGTTTAAAATCAACCCAGGAATAGTGCATTGAAAGCCCGCAGAAAGTTTTGGAAAAGATCGGTAAATTTGGGAAAATGTCAAAAATGGTCGAAAATGTTTAAAATCAACCCAGGAATAGTGCATTGAAAGCCCGCAGAAAGTTTTGGAAAAGATCGGTAAATTTGGGAAAATGTCAAAAATGGTCGAAAATGTTTAAAATCAACCCAGGAATAGTGCATTGAAAGCCCGCAGAAAGTTTTGGAAAAGATCGGTAAATTTGGGAAAATGTCAAAAATGGTCAAAAATGTTTAAAATCAACCCAGGAATAGTGCATTGAAAGCCCGCAGAAAGTTTTGGAAAAGATCGGTAAATTTGGGAAAATGTCAAAAATGGTCGAAAATGTTTAAAATCAACCCAGGAATAGTGCATTGAAAGCCCGCAGAAAGTTTTGGAAAAGATCGGTAAATTTGGGAAAATGTCAAAAATGGTCAAAAATGTTTAAAATCAACCCAGGAATAGTGCATTGAAAGCCCGCAGAAAGTTTTGGAAAAGATCGGTAAATTTGGGAAAATGTCAAAAATGGTCAAAAATGTTTAAAATCAACCCAGGAATAGTGCATTGAAAGCCCGCAGAAAGTTTTGGAAAAGATCGGTAAATTTGGGAAAATGTCAAAAATGGTCGAAAATGTTTAAAATCAACACAGGAATAGTGCATTGAAAGCCCGCAGAAAGTTTTGGAAAAGATCGGTAAATTTGGGAAAATGTCAAAAATGGTCGAAAATGTTTAAAATTAACCCAGGAATAGTGCATCGAAAGACCGCAGAAATTTTTTCTGGGTCTACCAGCGCTAGAAATTTTTTCTGGGTCTACCAGCGCTAGAATTTTTTTTTGGGTCTACCAGGGGTAGAATTTTTTTTTTTTTTTTTTTAATTTTTAAAACGTTATTTAGCTCTAGGCGGCGTACAGGGCTCCACAGATGGGTTTGGGTTTGGGTTTGGGTTAGAGTTAGGGGTTGGGTTGGGGTCAACCCAGGCAAAGTGCAGACATGAATATCGGGCACTGGAGGTGATTTTCCTGGGTAAAAGACAGCCATAAACGTCGGCGCGACCAAATACGACGACATACGACCATTCTCAAAAGTGCCCAAAATGCACTAAAATTGGTTTTAAATCAGCACTCATCGATCAAATACAAATATTATATATTTAATACAAATATTTGACCTTTTTAAACATTAAAACCGGGCCCAGGAGGGTGATTTACCCGAAGAAATGACACTTTTGACCCGGCAATTTGACCCTAATTGCAGTAAAAAAAAATGTCCACAGTGTGGCAGAGTTCTGCGGGTTCCATAGCGGCCCAGTGCGTACATTGGAACATGTGGAAAAAGTTGGAAAAATGTTAAACATGGTCGAAAATGGTTAAAATCAACCCAGAAATAGTGCATTGAAAGCCCGCAGAAAGTTTTGGAAAAGATCGGTAAATTTGGGAAAATGTCAAAAATGGTCGAAAATGTTTAAAATCAACCCAGGAATAGTGCATTGAAAGCCCGCAGAAAGTTTTGGAAAAGATCGGTAAATTTGGGAAAATGTCAAAAATGGTCAAAAATGTTTAAAATCAACCCAGGAATAGTGCATTGAAAGCCCGCAGAAAGTTTTGGAAAAGATCGGTAAATTTGGGAAAATGTCAAAAATGGTCAAAAATGTTTAAAATCAACCCAGGAATAGTGCATTGAAAGCCCGCAGAAAGTTTTGGAAAAGATCGGTAAATTTGGGAAAATGTCAAAAATGGTCGAAAATGTTTAAAATCAACCCAGGAATAGTGCACCGAAAGCCCGCAGAAAGTTTTGGAAAAGATCGGTAAATTTAAATTTAAGCGTTTTTTTTCTAAGTGTGGAGGGACTTAGAAAAAATCCGCTTAAATTTAAGCGTTTTTTTTCTAAGTGTGGAGGGACTTAGAAAAAATCCGCTTAAATTTAAGCGTTTTTTTTCTAAGTGTGGAGGGACTTAGAAAAAATCCGCTTAAATTTAAGCGTTTTTTTTCTAAGTGTGGAGGGACTTAGAAAAAATCCGCTTAAATTTAAGCGTTTTTTTTCTAAGTGTGGAGGGACTTAGAAAAAATCCGCTTAAATTTAAGCGTTTTTTTTCTAAGTGTGGAGGGACTTAGAAAAAATCCGCTTAAATTTAAGCGTTTTTTTTCTAAGTGTGGAGGGACTTAGAAAAATTTCTGGAGCTCAGAAATTCAGCGGGGCATCAGCCGACCCAATCCGCTCACGGTGCACTATTCTCGGATCGACTCGGGGCGAACCCCCGCCGATTTTAAAAGTGCTGAAACTCGAAAAATATACGGAGCTCGACGATGAAACCTGGTATCTGTCGATAATAGTGCATCGAAAGCCCGCAGAAAGTTTTGGAAAAAGATCGGTAAATTTGGGAAAATGTCAAAAATGGTCGAAAATGTTTAAAATCAACCCAGGAATAGTGCACCGAAAGCCCGCAGAAAGTTTTGGAAAAGATCGGTAAATTTGGGAAAATGTCAAAAATGGTCGAAAATGTTTAAAATCAACCCAGGAATAGTGCATTGAAAGCCCGCAGAAAGTTTTGGAAAAGATCGGTAAATTTGGGAAAATGTCAAAAATGGTCAAAAATGTTTAAAATCAACCCAGGAATAGTGCATTGAAAGCCCGCAGAAAGTTTTGGAAAAGATCGGTAAATTTGGGAAAATGTCAAAAATGGTCGAAAATGTTTAAAATCAACCCAGGAATAGTGCATTGAAAGCCCGCAGAAAGTTTTGGAAAAGATCGGTAAATTTGGGAAAATGTCAAAAATGGTCGAAAATGTTTAAAATTAACCCAGGAATAGTGCATCGAAAGACCGCAGAAATTTTTTCTGGGTCTACCAGCGCTAGAAATTTTTTTTGGGTCTACCAGGGGTAGAATTTTTTTTTTTTTTTTTTTAATTTTTAAAACGTTATTTAGCTCTAGGCGGCGTACAGGGCTCCACAGATGGGTTTGGGTTTGGGTTTGGGTTAGAGTTAGGGGTTGGGTTGGGGTCAACCCAGGCAAAGTGCAGACATGAATATCGGGCACTGGAGGTGATTTTCCTGGGTAAAAGACAGCCATAAACGTCGGCGCGACCAAATACGACGACATACGACCATTCTCAAAAGTGCCCAAAATGCACTAAAATTGGTTTTAAATCAGCACTCATCGATCAAATACAAATATTATATATTTAATACAAATATTTGACCTTTTTAAACATTAAAACCGGGCCCAGGAGGGTGATTTACCCGAAGAAATGACACTTTTGACCCGGCAATTTGACCCTAATTGCAGTAAAAAAAAATGTCCACAGTGTGGCAGAGTTCTGCGGGTTCCATAGCGGCCCAGTGCGTACATTGGAACATGTGGAAAAAGTTGGAAAAATGTTAAACATGGTCGAAAATGGTTAAAATCAACCCAGAAATAGTGCATTGAAAGCCCGCAGAAAGTTTTGGAAAAGATCGGTAAATTTGGGAAAATGTCAAAAATGGTCGAAAATGTTTAAAATCAACCCAGGAATAGTGCATTGAAAGCCCGCAGAAAGTTTTGGAAAAGATCGGTAAATTTGGGAAAATGTCAAAAATGGTCAAAAATGTTTAAAATCAACCCAGGAATAGTGCATTGAAAGCCCGCAGAAAGTTTTGGAAAAGATCGGTAAATTTGGGAAAATGTCAAAAATGGTCGAAAATGTTTAAAATCAACCCAGGAATAGTGCATTGAAAGCCCGCAGAAAGTTTTGGAAAAGATCGGTAAATTTGGGAAAATGTCAAAAATGGTCAAAAATGTTTAAAATCAACCCAGGAATAGTGCATTGAAAGCCCGCAGAAAGTTTTGGAAAAGATCGGTATATTTGGGAAAATGTCAAAAATGGTCGAAAATGTTTAAAATCAACCCAGGAATAGTGCATTGAAAGCCCACAGAAAGTTTTGGAAAAGATCGGTAAATTTGGGAAAATGTCAAAAATGGTCAAAAATGTTTAAAATCAACCCAGGAATAGTGCATTGAAAGCCCGCAGAAAGTTTTGGAAAAGATCGGTAAATTTGGGAAAATGTCAAAAATGGTCAAAAATGTTTAAAATCAACCCAGGAATAGTGCATTGAAAGCCCGCAGAAAGTTTTGGAAAAGATCGGTAAATTTGGGAAAATGTCAAAAATGGTCAAAAATGTTTAAAATCAACCCAGGAATAGTGCATTGAAAGCCCGCAGAAAGTTTTGGAAAAGATCGGTAAATTTGGGAAAATGTCAAAAATGGTCGAAAATGTTTAAAATCAACCCAGGAATAGTGCACCGAAAGCCCGCAGAAAGTTTTGGAAAAGATCGGTAAATTTAAATTTAAGCGTTTTTTTTCTAAGTGTGGAGGGACTTAGAAAAAATCCGCTTAAATTTAAGCGTTTTTTTTCTAAGTGTGGAGGGACTTAGAAAAAATCCGCTTAAATTTAAGCGTTTTTTTTCTAAGTGTGGAGGGACTTAGAAAAAATCCGCTTAAATTTAAGCGTTTTTTTTCTAAGTGTGGAGGGACTTAGAAAAAATCCGCTTAAATTTAAGCGTTTTTTTTTCTAAGTGTGGAGGGAATTAGAAAAAATCCGCTTAAATTTAAGCGTTTTTTTTCTAAGTGTGGAGGGACTTAGAAAAAATCCGCTTAAATTTAAGCGTTTTTTTTCTAAGTGTGGAGGGACTTAGAAAAATTTCTGGAGCTCAGAAATTCAGCGGGGCATCAGCCGACCCAATCCGCTCACGGTGCACTATTCTCGGATCGACTCGGGGCGAACCCCCGCCGATTTTAAAAGTGCTGAAACTCGAAAAATATACGGAGCTCGACGATGAAACCTGGTATCTGTCGATAATAGTGCATCGAAAGCCCGCAGAAAGTTTTGGAAAAAGATCGGTAAATTTGGGAAAATGTCAAAAATGGTCGAAAATGTTTAAAATCAACCCAGGAATAGTGCACCGAAAGCCCGCAGAAAGTTTTGGAAAAGATCGGTAAATTTGGGAAAATGTCAAAAATGGTCGAAAATGTTTAAAATCAACCCAGGAATAGTGCATTGAAAGCCCGCAGAAAGTTTTGGAAAAGATCGGTAAATTTGGGAAAATGTCAAAAATGGTCAAAAATGTTTAAAATCAACCCAGGAATAGTGCATTGAAAGCCCGCAGAAAGTTTTGGAAAAGATCGGTAAATTTGGGAAAATGTCAAAAATGGTCGAAAATGTTTAAAATCAACCCAGGAATAGTGCATTGAAAGCCCGCAGAAAGTTTTGGAAAAGATCGGTAAATTTGGGAAAATGTCAAAAATGGTCGAAAATGTTTAAAATCAACCCAGGAATAGTGCATTGAAAGCCCGCAGAAAGTTTTGGAAAAGATCGGTAAATTTGGGAAAATGTCAAAAATGGTCAAAAATGTTTAAAATCAACCCAGGAATAGTGCATTGAAAGCCCGCAGAAAGTTTTGGAAAAGATCGGTAAATTTGGGAAAATGTCAAAAATGGTCGAAAATGTTTAAAATCAACCCAGGAATAGTGCATTGAAAGCCCGCAGAAAGTTTTGGAAAAGATCGGTAAATTTGGGAAAATGTCAAAAATGGTCGAAAATGTTTAAAATTAACCCAGGAATAGTGCATCGAAAGACCGCAGAAATTTTTTCTGGGTCTACCAGCGCTAGAAATTTTTTTTGGTTCTACCAGGGGTAGAATTTTTTTTTTTTTTTTTAATTTTTAAAACGTTATTTAGCTCTAGGCGGCGTACAGGGCTCCACAGATGGGTTTGGGTTTGGGTTTGGGTTAGAGTTAGGGGTTGGGTTGGGGTCAACCCAGGCAAAGTGCAGACATGAATATCGGGCACTGGAGGTGATTTTCCTGGGTAAAAGACAGCCATAAACGTCGGCGCGACCAAATACGACGACATACGACCATTCTCAAAAGTGCCCAAAATGCACTAAAATTGGTTTTAAATCAGCACTCATCGATCAAATACAAATATTATATATTTAATACAAATATTTGACCTTTTTAAACATTAAAACCGGGCCCAGGAGGGTGATTTACCCGAAGAAATGACACTTTTGACCTGGCAATTTGACCCTAATTGCAGTAAAAAAAAATGTCCACAGTGTGGCAGAGTTCTGCGGGTTCCATAGCGGCCCAGTGCGTACATTGGAACATGTGGAAAAAGTTGGAAAAATGTTAAAAATGGTCGAAAATGGTTAAAATCAACCCAGAAATAGTGCATTGAAAGCCCGCAGAAAGTTTTGGAAAAGATCGGTAAATTTGGGAAAATGTCAAAAATGGTCGAAAATGTTTAAAATCAACCCAGGAATAGTGCATTGAAAGCCCGCAGAAAGTTTTGGAAAAGATCGGTAAATTTGGGAAAATGTCAAAAATGGTCAAAAATGTTTAAAATCAACCCAGGAATAGTGCATTGAAAGCCCGCAGAAAGTTTTGGAAAAGATCGGTAAATTTGGGAAAATGTCAAAAATGGTCGAAAATGTTTAAAATCAACCCAGGAATAGTGCATTGAAAGCCCGCAGAAAGTTTTGGAAAAGATCGGTAAATTTGGGAAAATGTCAAAAATGGTCGAAAATGTTTAAAATCAACCCAGGAATAGTGCATTGAAAGCCCGCAGAAAGTTTTGGAAAAGATCGGTAAATTTGGGAAAATGTCAAAAATGGTCGAAAATGTTTAAAATTAACCCAGGAATAGTGCATCGAAAGACCGCAGAAATTTTTTCTGGGTCTACCAGCGCTAGAAATTTTTTCTGGGTCTACCAGCGCTAGAAATTTTTTTTGGGTCTACCAGGGGTAGAATTTTTTTTTTTTTTTTTTTAATTTTTAAAACGTTATTTAGCTCTAGGCGGCGTACAGGGCTCCACAGATGGGTTTGGGTTTGGGTTTGGGTTAGAGTTAGGGGTTGGGTTGGGGTCAACCCAGGCAAAGTGCAGACATGAATATCGGGCACTGGAGGTGATTTTCCTGGGTAAAAGACAGCCATAAACGTCGGCGCGACCAAATACGACGACATACGACCATTCTCAAAAGTGCCCAAAATGCACTAAAATTGGTTTTAAATCAGCACTCATCGATCAAATACAAATATTATATATTTAATACAAATATTTGACCTTTTTAAACATTAAAACCGGGCCCAGGAGGGTGATTTACCCGAAGAAATGACACTTTTGACCCGGCAATTTGACCCTAATTGCAGTAAAAAAAAATGTCCACAGTGTGGCAGAGTTCTGCGGGTTCCATAGCGGCCCAGTGCGTACATTGGAACATGTGGAAAAAGTTGGAAAAATGTTAAACATGGTCGAAAATGGTTAAAATCAACCCAGAAATAGTGCATTGAAAGCCCGCAGAAAGTTTTGGAAAAGATCGGTAAATTTGGGAAAATGTCAAAAATGGTCGAAAATGTTTAAAATCAACCCAGGAATAGTGCATTGAAAGCCCGCAGAAAGTTTTGGAAAAGATCGGTAAATTTGGGAAAATGTCAAAAATGGTCAAAAATGTTTAAAATCAACCCAGGAATAGTGCATTGAAAGCCCGCAGAAAGTTTTGGAAAAGATCGGTAAATTTGGGAAAATGTCAAAAATGGTCGAAAATGTTTAAAATCAACCCAGGAATAGTGCATTGAAAGCCCGCAGAAAGTTTTGGAAAAGATCGGTAAATTTGGGAAAATGTCAAAAATGGTCAAAAATGTTTAAAATCAACCCAGGAATAGTGCATTGAAAGCCCGCAGAAAGTTTTGGAAAAGATCGGTAAATTTGGGAAAATGTCAAAAATGGTCGAAAATGTTTAAAATCAACCCAGGAATAGTGCACCGAAAGCCCGCAGAAAGTTTTGGAAAAGATCGGTAAATTTAAATTTAAGCGTTTTTTTTCTAAGTGTGGAGGGACTTAGAAAAAATCCGCTTAAATTTAAGCGTTTTTTTTCTAAGTGTGGAGGGACTTAGAAAAAATCCGCTTAAATTTAAGCGTTTTTTTTCTAAGTGTGGAGGGACTTAGAAAAAATCCGCTTAAATTTAAGCGTTTTTTTTCTAAGTGTGGAGGGACTTAGAAAAAATCCGCTTAAATTTAAGCGTTTTTTTTTCTAAGTGTGGAGGGACTTAGAAAAAATCCGCTTAAATTTAAGCGTTTTTTTTTCTAAGTGTGGAGGGACTTAGAAAAAATCCGCTTAAAATTAAGCGTTTTTTTTCTAAGTGTGGAGGGACTTAGAAAAAATCCGCTTAAATTTAAGCGTTTTTTTTCTAAGTGTGGAGGGACTTAGAAAAAATCCGCTTAAATTTAAGCGTTTTTTTTTCTAAGTGTGGAGGGACTTAGAAAAAATCCGCTTAAATTTAAGCGTTTTTTTTTCTAAGTGTGGAGGGACTTAGAAAAAATCCGCTTAAATTTAAGCGTTTTTTTTCTAAGTGTGGAGGGACTTAGAAAAAATCCGCTTAAATTTAAGCGTTTTTTTTCTAAGTGTGGAGGGACTTAGAAAAAATCCGCTTAAATTTAAGCGTTTTTTTTCTAAGTGTGGAGGGACTTAGAAAAATTTCTGGAGCTCAGAAATTCAGCGGGGCATCAGCCGACCCAATCCGCTCACGGTGCACTATTCTCGGATCGACTCGGGGCGAACCCCCGCCGATTTTAAAAGTGCTGAAACTCGAAAAATATACGGAGCTCGACGATGAAACCTGGTATCTGTCGATAATAGTGCATCGAAAGCCCGCAGAAAGTTTTGGAAAAAGATCGGTAAATTTGGGAAAATGTCAAAAATGGTCGAAAATGTTTAAAATCAACCCAGGAATAGTGCACCGAAAGCCCGCAGAAAGTTTTGGAAAAGATCGGTAAATTTGGGAAAATGTCAAAAATGGTCGAAAATGTTTAAAATCAACCCAGGAATAGTGCATTGAAAGCCCGCAGAAAGTTTTGGAAAAGATCGGTAAATTTGGGAAAATGTCAAAAATGGTCAAAAATGTTTAAAATCAACCCAGGAATAGTGCATTGAAAGCCCGCAGAAAGTTTTGGAAAAGATCGGTAAATTTGGGAAAATGTCAAAAATGGTCGAAAATGTTTAAAATCAACCCAGGAATAGTGCATTGAAAGCCCGCAGAAAGTTTTGGAAAAGATCGGTAAATTTGGGAAAATGTCAAAAATGGTCGAAAATGTTTAAAATTAACCCAGGAATAGTGCATCGAAAGACCGCAGAAATTTTTTCTGGGTCTACCAGCGCTAGAAATTTTTTTTGGTTCTACCAGGGGTAGAATTTTTTTTTTTTTTTTTAATTTTTAAAACGTTATTTAGCTCTAGGCGGCGTACAGGGCTCCACAGATGGGTTTGGGTTTGGGTTTGGGTTAGAGTTAGGGGTTGGGTTGGGGTCAACCCAGGCAAAGTGCAGACATGAATATCGGGCACTGGAGGTGATTTTCCTGGGTAAAAGACAGCCATAAACGTCGGCGCGACCAAATACGACGACATACGACCATTCTCAAAAGTGCCCAAAATGCACTAAAATTGGTTTTAAATCAGCACTCATCGATCAAATACAAATATTATATATTTAATACAAATATTTGACCTTTTTAAACATTAAAACCGGGCCCAGGAGGGTGATTTACCCGAAGAAATGACACTTTTGACCCGGCAATTTGACCCTAATTGCAGTAAAAAAAAATGTCCACAGTGTGGCAGAGTTCTGCGGGTTCCATAGCGGCCCAGTGCGTACATTGGAACATGTGGAAAAAGTTGGAAAAATGTTAAACATGGTCGAAAATGGTTAAAATCAACCCAGAAATAGTGCATTGAAAGCCCGCAGAAAGTTTTGGAAAAGATCGGTAAATTTGGGAAAATGTCAAAAATGGTCGAAAATGTTTAAAATCAACCCAGGAATAGTGCATTGAAAGCCCGCAGAAAGTTTTGGAAAAGATCGGTAAATTTGGGAAAATGTCAAAAATGGTCAAAAATGTTTAAAATCAACCCAGGAATAGTGCATTGAAAGCCCGCAGAAAGTTTTGGAAAAGATCGGTAAATTTGGGAAAATGTCAAAAATGGTCGAAAATGTTTAAAATCAACCCAGGAATAGTGCATTGAAAGCCCGCAGAAAGTTTTGGAAAAGATCGGTAAATTTGGGAAAAGGTCAAAAATGGTCAAAAATGTTTAAAATCAACCCAGGAATAGTGCATTGAAAGCCCGCAGAAAGTTTTGGAAAAGATCGGTAAATTTGGGAAAATGTCAAAAATGGTCGAAAATGTTTAAAATCAACCCAGGAATAGTGCACCGAAAGCCCGCAGAAAGTTTTGGAAAAGATCGGTAAATTTAAATTTAAGCGTTTTTTTTCTAAGTGTGGAGGGACTTAGAAAAAATCCGCTTAAATTTAAGCGTTTTTTTTCTAAGTGTGGAGGGACTTAGAAAAAATCCGCTTAAATTTAAGCGTTTTTTATCTAAGTGTGGAGGGACTTAGAAAAAATCCGCTTAAATTTAAGCGTTTTTTTTCTAAGTGTGGAGGGACTTAGAAAAAATCCGCTTAAATTTAAGCGTTTTTTTTCTAAGTGTGGAGGGACTTAGAAAAAATCCGCTTAAATTTAAGCGTTTTTTTTCTAAGTGTGGAGGGACTTAGAAAAAATCCGCTTAAATTTAAGCGTTTTTTTTCTAAGTGTGGAGGGACTTAGAAAAATTTCTGGAGCTCAGAAATTCAGCGGGGCATCAGCCGACCCAATCCGCTCACGGTGCACTATTCTCGGATCGACTCGGGGCGAACCCCCGCCGATTTTAAAAGTGCTGAAACTCGAAAAATATACGGAGCTCGACGATGAAACCTGGTATCTGTCGATAATAGTGCATCGAAAGCCCGCAGAAAGTTTTGGAAAAAGATCGGTAAATTTGGGAAAATGTCAAAAATGGTCGAAAATGTTTAAAATCAACCCAGGAATAGTGCACCGAAAGCCCGCAGAAAGTTTTGGAAAAGATCGGTAAATTTGGGAAAATGTCAAAAATGGTCGAAAATGTTTAAAATCAACCCAGGAATAGTGCATTGAAAGCCCGCAGAAAGTTTTGGAAAAGATCGGTAAATTTGGGAAAATGTCAAAAATGGTCGAAAATGTTTAAAATCAACCCAGGAATAGTGCATTGAAAGCCCGCAGAAAGTTTTGGAAAAGATCGGTAAATTTGGGAAAATGTCAAAAATGGTCGAAAATGTTTAAAATCAACCCAGGAATAGTGCATTGAAAGCCCGCAGAAAGTTTTGGAAAAGATCGGTAAATTTGGGAAAATGTCAAAAATGGTCGAAAATGTTTAAAATTAACCCAGGAATAGTGCATCGAAAGACCGCAGAAATTTTTTCTGGGTCTACCAGCGCTAGAAATTTTTTTTGGGTCTACCAGGGGTAGAATTTTTTTTTTTTTTTTTTAATTTTTAAAACGTTATTTAGCTCTAGGCGGCGTACAGGGCTCCACAGATGGGTTTGGGTTTGGGTTTGGGTTAGAGTTAGGGGTTGGGTTGGGGTCAACCCAGGCAAAGTGCAGACATGAATATCGGGCACTGGAGGTGATTTTCCTGGGTAAAAGACAGCCATAAACGTCGGCGCGACCAAATACGACGACATACGACCATTCTCAAAAGTGCCCAAAATGCACTAAAATTGGTTTTAAATCAGCACTCATCGATCAAATACAAATATTATATATTTAATACAAATATTTGACCTTTTTAAACATTAAAACCGGGCCCAGGAGGGTGATTTACCCGAAGAAATGACACTTTTGACCCGGCAATTTGACCCTAATTGCAGTAAAAAAAAATGTCCACAGTGTGGCAGAGTTCTGCGGGTTCCATAGCGGCCCAGTGCGTACATTGGAACATGTGGAAAAAGTTGGAAAAATGTTAAAAATGGTCGAAAATGGTTAAAATCAACCCAGAAATAGTGCATTGAAAGCCCGCAGAAAGTTTTGGAAAAGATCGGTAAATTTGGGAAAATGTCAAAAATGGTCGAATATGTTTAAAATCAACCCAGGAATAGTGCATTGAAAGCCCACAGAAAGTTTTGGAAAAGATCGGTAAATTTGGGAAAATGTCAAAAATGGTCGAAAATGTTTAAAATCAACCCAGGAATAGTGCATTGAAAGCCCGCAGAAAGTTTTGGAAAAGATCGGTAAATTTGGGAAAATGTCAAAAATGGTCAAAAATGTTTAAAATCAACCCAGGAATAGTGCATTGAAAGCCCGCAGAAAATTTTGGAAAAGATCGGTAAATTTGGGAAAATGTCAAAAATGGTCGAAAATGTTTAAAATCAACCCAGGAATAGTGCATTGAAAGCCCGCAGAAAGTTTTGGAAAAGATCGGTAAATTTGGGAAAATGTCAAAAATGGTCAAAAATGTTTAAAATCAACCCAGGAATAGTGCATTGAAAGCCCGCAGAAAATTTTGGAAAAGATCGGTAAATTTGGGAAAATGTCAAAAATGGTCGAAAATGTTTAAAATCAACCCAGGAATAGTGCACCGAAAGCCCGCAGAAAGTTTTGGAAAAGATCGGTAAATTTAAATTTAAGCGTTTTTTTTCTAAGTGTGGAGGGACTTAGAAAAAATCCGCTTAAATTTAAGCGTTTTTTTTCTAAGTGTGGAGGGACTTAGAAAAAATCCGCTTAAATTTAAGCGTTTTTTTTCTAAGTGTGGAGGGACTTAGAAAAAATCCGCTTAAATTTAAGCGTTTTTTTTCTAAGTGTGGAGGGACTTAGAAAAAATCCGCTTAAATTTAAGCGTTTTTTTTCTAAGTGTGGAGGGACTTAGAAAAAATCCGCTTAAATTTAAGCGTTTTTTTTCTAAGTGTGGAGGGACTTAGAAAAAATCCGCTTAAATTTAAGCGTTTTTTTTCTAAGTGTGGAGGGACTTAGAAAAAATCCGCTTAAATTTAAGCGTTTTTTTTCTAAGTGTGGAGGGACTTAGAAAAAATCCGCTTAAATTTAAGCGTTTTTTTTCTAAGTGTGGAGGGACTTAGAAAAATTTCTGGAGCTCAGAAATTCAGCGGGGCATCAGCCGACCCAATCCGCTCACGGTGCACTATTCTCGGATCGACTCGGGGCGAACCCCCGCCGATTTTAAAAGTGCTGAAACTCGAAAAATATACGGAGCTCGACGATGAAACCTGGTATCTGTCGATAATAGTGCATCGAAAGCCCGCAGAAAGTTTTGGAAAAAGATCGGTAAATTTGGGAAAATGTCAAAAATGGTCGAAAATGTTTAAAATCAACCCAGGAATAGTGCACCGAAAGCCCGCAGAAAGTTTTGGAAAAGATCGGTAAATTTGGGAAAATGTCAAAAATGGTCGAAAATGTTTAAAATCAACCCAGGAATAGTGCATTGAAAGCCCGCAGAAAGTTTTGGAAAAGATCGGTAAATTTGGGAAAATGTCAAAAATGGTCAAAAATGTTTAAAATCAACCCAGGAATAGTGCATTGAAAGCCCGCAGAAAGTTTTGGAAAAGATCGGTAAATTTGGGAAAATGTCAAAAATGGTCGAAAATGTTTAAAATCAACCCAGGAATAGTGCATTGAAAGCCCGCAGAAAGTTTTGGAAAAGATCGGTAAATTTGGGAAAATGTCAAAAATGGTCGAAAATGTTTAAAATCAACCCAGGAATAGTGCATTGAAAGCCCGCAGAAAGTTTTGGAAAAGATCGGTAAATTTGGGAAAATGTCAAAAATGGTCGAAAATGTTTAAAATTAACCCAGGAATAGTGCATCGAAAGACCGCAGAAATTTTTTCTGGGTCTACCAGCGCTAGAAATTTTTTTTGGGTCTACCAGGGGTAGAAATTTTTTTTTTTTTTTTTTAATTTTTAAAACGTTATTTAGCTCTAGGCGGCGTACAGGGCTCCACAGATGGGTTTGGGTTTGGGTTTGGGTTAGAGTTAGGGGTTGGGTTGGGGTCAACCCAGGCAAAGTGCAGACATGAATATCGGGCACTGGAGGTGATTTTCCTGGGTAAAAGACAGCCATAAACGTCGGCGCGACCAAATACGACGACATACGACCATTCTCAAAAGTGCCCAAAATGCACTAAAATTGGTTTTAAATCAGCACTCATCGATCAAATACAAATATTATATATTTAATACAAATATTTGACCTTTTTAAACATTAAAACCGGGCCCAGGAGGGTGATTTACCCGAAGAAATGCCACTTTTGACCTGGCAATTTGACCCTAATTGCAGTAAAAAAAAATGTCCACAGTGTGGCAGAGTTCTGCGGGTTCCATAGCGGCCCAGTGCGTACATTGGAACATGTGGAAAAAGTTGGAAAAATGTTAAAAATGGTCGAAAATGGTTAAAATCAACCCAGAAATAGTGCATTTTGAAAGCCCGCAGAAAGTTTTGGAAAAGATCGGTAAATTTGGGAAAATGTCAAAAATGGTCGAAAATGTTTAAAATCAACCCAGGAATAGTGCATTGAAAGCCCGCAGAAAGTTTTGGAAAAGATCGGTAAATTTGGGAAAATGTCAAAAATGGTCGAAAATGTTTAAAATCAACCCAGGAATAGTGCATTGAAAGCCCGCAGAAAGTTTGGAAAAGATCGGTAAATTTGGGAAAATGTCAAAAATGGTCGAAAATGTTTAAAATCAACCCAGGAATAGTGCATTGAAAGCCCGCAGAAAGTTTTGGAAAAGATCGGTAAATTTGGAAAATGTCAAAAATGGTCAAAAATGTTTAAAATCAACCCAGGAATAGTGCATTGAAAGCCCGCAGAAAGTTTTGGAAAGATCGGTATATTTGGGAAAATGTCAAAAATGGTCGAAAATGTTTAAAATCAACCAGGAATAGTGCATTGAAAGCCCGCAGAAAGTTTTGGAAAAAGATCGGTAAATTTGGGAAAATGTCAAAAATGGTCAAAAATGTTTAAAATCAACCAGGAATAGTGCATTGAAAGCCCGCAGAAAGTTTTGGAAAAGATCGGTAAATTTGGGAAAATGTCAAAAATGGTCGAAATGTTTAAAATCAACCCAGGAATAGTGCATTGAAAGCCCGCAGAAAGTTTTGGAAAAGATCGGTAAATTTGGGAAAATGTCAAAAATGGTCGAAAATGTTTAAAATCAACCCAGGAATAGTGCATTGAAAGCCCGCAGAAAGTTTTGGAAAAGATCGGTAAATTTGGGAAAATGTCAAAAAATGGTCAAAAATGTTTAAAATCAACCCAGGAATAGTGCATTGAAAGCCCGCAGAAAGTTTTGGAAAAGATCGGTAAATTTGGGAAAAATGTCAAAAATGGTCGAAAATGTTAAAATTAACCCAGGAATAGTGCATCGAAAGACCGCAGAAATTTTTTCTGGGTCTACCAGCGCTAGAATTTTTTTTGGGTCTACCAGGGGTAGAATTTTTTTTTTTTTTTTTTTAATTTTAAAACGTTATTTAGCTCTAGGCGGCGTACAGGGCTCCACAGATGGGTTTGGGTTTGGGTTTGGGTTAGAGTTAGGGGTTGGGTTGGGGTCAACCCAGGCAAAGTGCAGACATGAATATCGGGCACTGGAGGTGATTTTCCTGGGTAAAAGACAGCCATAAACGTCGGCGCGACCAAATACGACGACATACGACCATTCTCAAAAGTGCCCAAAATGCACTAAAATTGGTTTTAAATCAGCACTCATCGATCAAATACAAATATTATATATTTAATACAAATATTTGACCTTTTTAAACATTAAAACCGGGCCCAGGAGGGTGATTTACCCGAAGAAATGACACTTTTGACCTGGCAATTTGACCCTAATTGCAGTAAAAAAAAATGTCCACAGTGTGGCAGAGTTCTGCGGGTTCCATAGCGGCCCAGTGCGTACATTGGAACATGTGGAAAAAGTTGGAAAAATGTAAAAATGGTCGAAAATGGTTAAAATCAACCCAGAAATAGTGCATTGCAAAGCCCGCAGAAAGTTTTGGAAAAGATCGGTAAATTTGGGAAAATGTCAAAAATGGTCAAAAATGTTTAAAATCAACCCAGGAATAGTGCATTGAAAGCCCGCAGAAAGTTTTGGAAAAGATCGGTAAATTTGGGAAAATGTCAAAAATGGTCGAAAATGTTTAAAATCAACCCAGGAATAGTGCATTGAAAGCCCGCAGAAAGTTTTGGAAAAGATCGGTTAAATTTGGGAAAATGTCAAAAATGGTCAAAAATGTTTAAAATCAACCCAGGAATAGTGCATTGAAAGCCCGCAGAAAGTTTTGGAAAAGATCGGTATATTTGGGAAAATGTCAAAAATGGTCGAAAATGTTTAAAATCAACCCAGGAATAGTGCATTGAAAGCCCGCAGAAAGTTTTGGAAAAGATCGGTAAATTTGGGAAAATGTCAAAAATGGTCAAAAATGTTTAAAATCACCCAGGAATAGTGCATTGAAAGCCCGCAGAAAGTTTTGGAAAAGATCGGTAAATTTGGGAAAATGTCAAAAATGGTCAAAATGTTTAAAATCAACCCAGGAATAGTGCATTGAAAGCCCCGCAGAAAGTTTTGGAAAAGATCGGTAAATTTGGAAAATGTCAAAAATGGTCGAAAATGTTTAAAATCAACCCAGGAATAGTGCATTGAAAGCCCGCAGAAAGTTTTGGAAAAGATCGGTAAATTGGGAAAATGTCAAAAAATGGTCAAAAATGTTTAAAATCAACCCAGGAATAGTGCATTGAAAGCCCGCAGAAAGTTTTGGAAAAGATCGGTTAAATTTGGGAAAATGTCAAAAATGGTCGAAAATGTTTAAAATCAACCCAGGAATAGTGCATTGAAAGCCGCAGAAAGTTTTGGAAAAGATCGGTAAATTTGGGAAATGTCAAAAATGGTCAAAAATGTTTAAAATCAACCCAGGAATAGTGCATTGAAAGCCCGCAGAAAGTTTTGGAAAAGATCGGTATATTTGGGAAAATGTCAAAAATGGTCGAAAATGTTTAAAATCAACCCAGGAATAGTGCATTGAAAGCCCGCAGAAAGTTTTGGAAAAGATCGGTAAATTTGGGAAAATGTCAAAAATGGTCAAAATGTTTAAAATCAACCCAGGAATAGTGCATTGAAAGCCCGCAGAAAGTTTTGGAAAAGATCGGTAAATTTGGGGAAAATGTCAAAAATGGTCAAAAATGTTTAAAATCAACCCAGGAATAGTGCATTGAAAGCCCGCAGAAAGTTTTGGAAAAGATCGGTAAATTTGGGAAAATGTCAAAAATGGTCGAAAATGTTTAAAATCAACCCAGGAATAGTGCATTGAAAGCCCGCAGAAAGTTTTGGAAAAGATCGGTAAATTTGGGAAAATGTCAAAAATGGTCGAAAATGTTTAAAATTAACCCCAGGAATAGTGCATCGAAAGACCGCAGAAATTTTTTCTGGGTCTACCAGCGCTAGAAATTTTTTCTGGGTCTACAGCGCTAGAAATTTTTTTTGGGTCTACCAGGGGTAGAATTTTTTTTTTTTTTTTTTTTAATTTTTAAAACGTTATTTAGCTCTAGGCGGCGTACAGGGCTCCACAGATGGGTTTGGGTTTGGGTTTGGGTTAGAGTTAGGGGTTGGGTTGGGGTCAACCCAGGCAAAGTGCAGACATGAATATCGGGCACTGGAGGTGATTTTCCTGGGTAAAAGACAGCCATAAACGTCGGCGCGACCAAATACGACGACATACGACCATTCTCAAAAGTGCCCAAAATGCACTAAAATTGGTTTTAAATCAGCACTCATCGATCAAATACAAATATTATATATTTAATACAAATATTTGACCTTTTTAAACATTAAAACCGGGCCCAGGAGGGTGATTTACCCGAAGAAATGACACTTTTGACCCGGCAATTTGACCCTAATTGCAGTAAAAAAAAATGTCCACAGTGTGGCAGAGTTCTGCGGGTTCCATAGCGGCCAGTGCGTACATTGGAACATGTGGAAAAAGTTGGAAAAATGTTAAACATGGTCGAAAATGGTTAAAATCAACCCAGAAATAGTGCATTGAAAGCCCGCAGAAAGTTTTGGAAAAGATCGGTAAATTTGGGAAAATGTCAAAAATGGTCGAAAATGTTTAAAATCAACCCAGGAATAGTGCATTGAAAGCCCGCAGAAAGTTTTGGAAAAGATCGGTAAATTTGGGAAAATGTCAAAAATGGTCAAAAATGTTTAAAATCAACCCAGGAATAGTGCATTGAAAGCCCGCAGAAAGTTTTGGAAAAGATCGGTAAATTTGGGGAAAATGTCAAAAATGGTCGAAAATGTTAAATCAACCCAGGAATAGTGCATTGAAAGCCCGCAGAAAGTTTTGGAAAGATCGGTAAATTTGGGAAAATGTCAAAATGGTCAAAAATGTTTAAAATCAACCCAGGAATCGTGCATTGAAAGCCCGCAGAAAGTTTTGGAAAAGATCGGTAAATTTGGGAAAATGTCAAAAATGGTCGAAAATGTTTAAAATCAACCCAGGAATAGTGCACCGAAAGCCCGCAGAAAGTTTTGGAAAAGATCGGTAAATTTAAATTTAAGCGTTTTTTTTCTAAGTGTGGAGGGACTTAGAAAAAATCCGCTTAAATTTAAGCGTTTTTTTTTCTAAGTGTGGAGGGACTTAGAAAAAATCCGCTTAAATTTAAGCGTTTTTTTTCTAAGTGTGGAGGGACTTAGAAAAAATCCGCTTAAATTTAAGCGTTTTTTTTCTAAGTGTGGAGGGACTTAGAAAAAATCCGCTTAAATTTAAGCGTTTTTTTTCTAAGTGTGGAGGGACTTAGAAAAAATCCGCTTAAATTTAAGCGTTTTTTTTTCTAAGTGTGGAGGGACTTAGAAAAAATCCGCTTAAATTTAAGCGTTTTTTTTCTAAGTGTGGAGGGACTTAGAAAAAATCCGCTTAAATTTAAGCGTTTTTTTTTCTAAGTGTGGAGGGACTTAGAAAAAATCCGCTTAAATTTAAGCGTTTTTTTTCTAAGTGTGGAGGGACTTAGAAAAAATCCGCTTAAATTTAAGCGTTTTTTTTCTAAGTGTGGAGGGACTTAGAAAAATTTCTGGAGCTCAGAAATTCAGCGGGGCATCAGCCGACCCAATCCGCTCACGGTGCACTATTCTCGGATCGACTCGGGGCGAACCCCCGCCGATTTTAAAAGTGCTGAAACTCGAAAAATATACGGAGCTCGACGATGAAACCTGGTATCTGTCGATAATAGTGCATCGAAAGCCCGCAGAAAGTTTTGGAAAAAGATCGGTAAATTTGGGAAAATGTCAAAAATGGTCGAAAATGTTTAAAATCAACCCAGGAATAGTGCACCGAAAGCCCGCAGAAAGTTTTGGAAAAGATCGGTAAATTTGGGAAAATGTCAAAAATGGTCGAAAATGTTTAAAATCAACCCAGGAATAGTGCATTGAAAGCCCGCAGAAAGTTTTGGAAAAGATCGGTAAATTTGGGAAAATGTCAAAAATGGTCAAAAATGTTTAAAATCAACCCAGGAATAGTGCATTGAAAGCCCGCAGAAAGTTTTGGAAAAGATCGGTAAATTTGGGAAAATGTCAAAAATGGTCGAAAATGTTTAAAATCAACCCAGGAATAGTGCATTGAAAGCCCGCAGAAAGTTTTGGAAAAGATCGGTAAATTTGGGAAAATGTCAAAAATGGTCGAAAATGTTTAAAATTAACCCAGGAATAGTGCATCGAAAGACCGCAGAAATTTTTTCTGGGTCTACCAGCGCTAGAAATTTTTTTTGGTTCTACCAGGGGTAGAATTTTTTTTTTTTTTTTTAATTTTTAAAACGTTATTTAGCTCTAGGCGGCGTACAGGGCTCCACAGATGGGTTTGGGTTTGGGTTTGGGTTAGAGTTAGGGGTTGGGTTGGGGTCAACCCAGGCAAAGTGCAGACATGAATATCGGGCACTGGAGGTGATTTTCCTGGGTAAAAGACAGCCATAAACGTCGGCGCGACCAAATACGACGACATACGACCATTCTCAAAAGTGCCCAAAATGCACTAAAATTGGTTTTAAATCAGCACTCATCGATCAAATACAAATATTATATATTTAATACAAATATTTGACCTTTTTAAACATTAAAACCGGGCCCAGGAGGGTGATTTACCCGAAGAAATGACACTTTTGACCTGGCAATTTGACCCTAATTGCAGTAAAAAAAATGTCCACAGTGTGGCAGAGTTCTGCGGGTTCCATAGCGGCCCAGTGCGTACATTGGAACATGTGGAAAAAGTTGGAAAAATGTTAAAAATGGTCGAAAATGGTTAAAATCAACCCAGAAATAGTGCATTGAAAGCCCGCAGAAAGTTTTGGAAAAGATCGGTAAATTTGGGAAAATGTCAAAAATGGTCGAAAATGTTTAAAATCAACCCAGGAATAGTGCATTGAAAGCCCGCAGAAAGTTTTGGAAAAGATCGGTAAATTTGGGAAAATGTCAAAAATGGTCAAAAATGTTTAAAATCAACCCAGGAATAGTGCATTGAAAGCCCGCAGAAAGTTTTGGAAAAGATCGGTAAATTTGGGAAAATGTCAAAAATGGTCGAAAATGTTTAAAATCAACCCAGGAATAGTGCATTGAAAGCCCGCAGAAAGTTTTGGAAAAGATCGGTAAATTTGGGAAAATGTCAAAAATGGTCGAAAATGTTTAAAATCAACACAGGAATAGTGCATTGAAAGCCCGCAGAAAGTTTTGGAAAAGATCGGTAAATTTGGGAAAATGTCAAAAATGGTCGAAAATGTTTAAAATTAACCCAGGAATAGTGCATCGAAAGACCGCAGAAATTTTTTCTGGGTCTACCAGCGCTAGAAATTTTTTCTGGGTCTACCAGCGCTAGAAATTTTTTTTGGGTCTACCAGGGGTAGAATTTTTTTTTTTTTTTTTTTAATTTTTAAAACGTTATTTAGCTCTAGGCGGCGTACAGGGCTCCACAGATGGGTTTGGGTTTGGGTTTGGGTTAGAGTTAGGGGTTGGGTTGGGGTCAACCCAGGCAAAGTGCAGACATGAATATCGGGCACTGGAGGTGATTTTCCTGGGTAAAAGACAGCCATAAACGTCGGCGCGACCAAATACGACGACATACGACCATTCTCAAAAGTGCCCAAAATGCACTAAAATTGGTTTTAAATCAGCACTCATCGATCAAATACAAATATTATATATTTAATACAAATATTTGACCTTTTTAAACATTAAAACCGGGCCCAGGAGGGTGATTTACCCGAAGAAATGACACTTTTGACCCGGCAATTTGACCCTAATTGCAGTAAAAAAAAATGTCCACAGTGTGGCAGAGTTCTGCGGGTTCCATAGCGGCCCAGTGCGTACATTGGAACATGTGGAAAAAGTTGGAAAAATGTTAAACATGGTCGAAAATGGTTAAAATCAACCCAGAAATAGTGCATTGAAAGCCCGCAGAAAGTTTTGGAAAAGATCGGTAAATTTGGGAAAATGTCAAAAATGGTCGAAAATGTTTAAAATCAACCCAGGAATAGTGCATTGAAAGCCCGCAGAAAGTTTTGGAAAAGATCGGTAAATTTGGGAAAATGTCAAAAATGGTCAAAAATGTTTAAAATCAACCCAGGAATAGTGCATTGAAAGCCCGCAGAAAGTTTTGGAAAAGATCGGTAAATTTGGGAAAATGTCAAAAATGGTCGAAAATGTTTAAAATCAACCCAGGAATAGTGCATTGAAAGCCCGCAGAAAGTTTTGGAAAAGATCGGTAAATTTGGGAAAAGGTCAAAAATGGTCAAAAATGTTTAAAATCAACCCAGGAATAGTGCATTGAAAGCCCGCAGAAAGTTTTGGAAAAGATCGGTAAATTTGGGAAAATGTCAAAAATGGTCGAAAATGTTTAAAATCAACCCAGGAATAGTGCACCGAAAGCCCGCAGAAAGTTTTGGAAAAGATCGGTAAATTTAAATTTAAGCGTTTTTTTTCTAAGTGTGGAGGGACTTAGAAAAAATCCGCTTAAATTTAAGCGTTTTTTTTCTAAGTGTGGAGGGACTTAGAAAAAATCCGCTTAAATTTAAGCGTTTTTTATCTAAGTGTGGAGGGACTTAGAAAAAATCCGCTTAAATTTAAGCGTTTTTTTTCTAAGTGTGGAGGGACTTAGAAAAAATCCGCTTAAATTTAAGCGTTTTTTTTCTAAGTGTGGAGGGACTTAGAAAAAATCCGCTTAAATTTAAGCGTTTTTTTTCTAAGTGTGGAGGGACTTAGAAAAAATCCGCTTAAATTTAAGCGTTTTTTTTCTAAGTGTGGAGGGACTTAGAAAAATTTCTGGAGCTCAGAAATTCAGCGGGGCATCAGCCGACCCAATCCGCTCACGGTGCACTATTCTCGGATCGACTCGGGGCGAACCCCCGCCGATTTTAAAAGTGCTGAAACTCGAAAAATATACGGAGCTCGACGATGAAACCTGGTATCTGTCGATAATAGTGCATCGAAAGCCCGCAGAAAGTTTTGGAAAAAGATCGGTAAATTTGGGAAAATGTCAAAAATGGTCGAAAATGTTTAAAATCAACCCAGGAATAGTGCACCGAAAGCCCGCAGAAAGTTTTGGAAAAGATCGGTAAATTTGGGAAAATGTCAAAAATGGTCGAAAATGTTTAAAATCAACCCAGGAATAGTGCATTGAAAGCCCGCAGAAAGTTTTGGAAAAGATCGGTAAATTTGGGAAAATGTCAAAAATGGTCGAAAATGTTTAAAATCAACCCAGGAATAGTGCATTGAAAGCCCGCAGAAAGTTTTGGAAAAGATCGGTAAATTTGGGAAAATGTCAAAAATGGTCGAAAATGTTTAAAATCAACCCAGGAATAGTGCATTGAAAGCCCGCAGAAAGTTTTGGAAAAGATCGGTAAATTTGGGAAAATGTCAAAAATGGTCGAAAATGTTTAAAATTAACCCAGGAATAGTGCATCGAAAGACCGCAGAAATTTTTTCTGGGTCTACCAGCGCTAGAAATTTTTTTTGGGTCTACCAGGGGTAGAATTTTTTTTTTTTTTTTTTTAATTTTTAAAACGTTATTTAGCTCTAGGCGGCGTACAGGGCTCCACAGATGGGTTTGGGTTTGGGTTTGGGTTAGAGTTAGGGGTTGGGTTGGGGTCAACCCAGGCAAAGTGCAGACATGAATATCGGGCACTGGAGGTGATTTTCCTGGGTAAAAGACAGCCATAAACGTCGGCGCGACCAAATACGACGACATACGACCATTCTCAAAAGTGCCCAAAATGCACTAAAATTGGTTTTAAATCAGCACTCATCGATCAAATACAAATATTATATATTTAATACAAATATTTGACCTTTTTAAACATTAAAACCGGGCCCAGGAGGGTGATTTACCCGAAGAAATGACACTTTTGACCCGGCAATTTGACCCTAATTGCAGTAAAAAAAAAATGTCCACAGTGTGGCAGAGTTCTGCGGGTTCCATAGCGGCCCAGTGCGTACATTGGAACATGTGGAAAAAGTTGGAAAAATGTTAAAAATGGTCGAAAATGGTTAAAATCAACCCAGAAATAGTGCATTGAAAGCCCGCAGAAAGTTTTGGAAAAGATCGGTAAATTTGGGAAAATGTCAAAAATGGTCGAATATGTTTAAAATCAACCCAGGAATAGTGCATTGAAAGCCCACAGAAAGTTTTGGAAAAGATCGGTAAATTTGGGAAAATGTCAAAAATGGTCGAAAATGTTTAAAATCAACCCAGGAATAGTGCATTGAAAGCCCGCAGAAAGTTTTGGAAAAGATCGGTAAATTTGGGAAAATGTCAAAAATGGTCAAAAATGTTTAAAATCAACCCAGGAATAGTGCATTGAAAGCCCGCAGAAAATTTTGGAAAAGATCGGTAAATTTGGGAAAATGTCAAAAATGGTCGAAAATGTTTAAAATCAACCCAGGAATAGTGCATTGAAAGCCCGCAGAAAGTTTTGGAAAAGATCGGTAAATTTGGGAAAATGTCAAAAATGGTCAAAAATGTTTAAAATCAACCCAGGAATAGTGCATTGAAAGCCCGCAGAAAATTTTGGAAAAGATCGGTAAATTTGGGAAAATGTCAAAAATGGTCGAAAATGTTTAAAATCAACCCAGGAATAGTGCACCGAAAGCCCGCAGAAAGTTTTGGAAAAGATCGGTAAATTTAAATTTAAGCGTTTTTTTTTCTAAGTGTGGAGGGACTTAGAAAAAATCCGCTTAAATTTAAGCGTTTTTTTTCTAAGTGTGGAGGGACTTAGAAAAAATCCGCTTAAATTTAAGCGTTTTTTTTTCTAAGTGTGGAGGGACTTAGAAAAAATCCGCTTAAATTTAAGCGTTTTTTTTCTAAGTGTGGAGGGACTTAGAAAAAATCCGCTTAAATTTAAGCGTTTTTTTTCTAAGTGTGGAGGGACTTAGAAAAAATCCGCTTAAATTTAAGCGTTTTTTTTCTAAGTGTGGAGGGACTTAGAAAAAATCCGCTTAAATTTAAGCGTTTTTTTTCTAAGTGTGGAGGGACTTAGAAAAAATCCGCTTAAATTTAAGCGTTTTTTTTCTAAGTGTGGAGGGACTTAGAAAAAATCCGCTTAAATTTAAGCGTTTTTTTTCTAAGTGTGGAGGGACTTAGAAAAATTTCTGGAGCTCAGAAATTCAGCGGGGCATCAGCCGACCCAATCCGCTCACGGTGCACTATTCTCGGATCGACTCGGGGCGAACCCCCGCCGATTTTAAAAGTGCTGAAACTCGAAAAATATACGGAGCTCGACGATGAAACCTGGTATCTGTCGATAATAGTGCATCGAAAGCCCGCAGAAAGTTTTGGAAAAAGATCGGTAAATTTGGGAAAATGTCAAAAATGGTCGAAAATGTTTAAAATCAACCCAGGAATAGTGCACCGAAAGCCCGCAGAAAGTTTTGGAAAAGATCGGTAAATTTGGGAAAATGTCAAAAATGGTCGAAAATGTTTAAAATCAACCCAGGAATAGTGCATTGAAAGCCCGCAGAAAGTTTTGGAAAAGATCGGTAAATTTGGGAAAATGTCAAAAATGGTCAAAAATGTTTAAAATCAACCCAGGAATAGTGCATTGAAAGCCCGCAGAAAGTTTTGGAAAAGATCGGTAAATTTGGGAAAATGTCAAAAATGGTCGAAAATGTTTAAAATCAACCCAGGAATAGTGCATTGAAAGCCCGCAGAAAGTTTTGGAAAAGATCGGTAAATTTGGGAAAATGTCAAAAATGGTCGAAAATGTTTAAAATCAACCCAGGAATAGTGCATTGAAAGCCCGCAGAAAGTTTTGGAAAAGATCGGTAAATTTGGGAAAATGTCAAAAATGGTCGAAAATGTTTAAAATTAACCCAGGAATAGTGCATCGAAAGACCGCAGAAATTTTTTCTGGGTCTACCAGCGCTAGAAATTTTTTTTGGGTCTACCAGGGGTAGAAATTTTTTTTTTTTTTTTTTAATTTTTAAAACGTTATTTAGCTCTAGGCGGCGTACAGGGCTCCACAGATGGGTTTGGGTTTGGGTTAGAGTTAGGGGTTGGGTTGGGGTCAACCCAGGCAAAGTGCAGACATGAATATCGGGCACTGGAGGTGATTTTCCTGGGTAAAAGACAGCCATAAACGTCGGCGCGACCAAATACGACGACATACGACCATTCTCAAAAGTGCCCAAAATGCACTAAAATTGGTTTTAAATCAGCACTCATCGATCAAATACAAATATTATATATTTAATACAAATATTTGACCTTTTTAAACATTAAAACCGGGCCCAGGAGGGTGATTTACCCGAAGAAATGCCACTTTTGACCTGGCAATTTGACCCTAATTGCAGTAAAAAAAAATGTCCACAGTGTGGCAGAGTTCTGCGGGTTCCATAGCGGCCCAGTGCGTACATTGGAACATGTGGAAAAAGTTGGAAAAATGTTAAAAATGGTCGAAAATGGTTAAAATCAACCCAGAAATAGTGCATTGAAAGCCCGCAGAAAGTTTTGGAAAAGATCGGTAAATTTGGGAAAATGTCAAAAATGGTCGAAAATGTTTAAAATCAACCCAGGAATAGTGCATTGAAAGCCCGCAGAAAGTTTTGGAAAAGATCGGTAAATTTGGGAAAATGTCAAAAATGGTCGAAAATGTTTAAAATCAACCCAGGAATAGTGCATTGAAAGCCCGCAGAAAGTTTTGGAAAAGATCGGTAAATTTGGGAAAATGTCAAAAATGGTCGAAAATGTTTAAAATCAACCCAGGAATAGTGCATTGAAAGCCCGCAGAAAGTTTTGGAAAAGATCGGTAAATTTGGGAAAATGTCAAAAATGGTCAAAAATGTTTAAAATCAACCCAGGAATAGTGCATTGAAAGCCCGCAGAAAGTTTTGGAAAAGATCGGTATATTTGGGAAAATGTCAAAAATGGTCGAAAATGTTTAAAATCAACCCAGGAATAGTGCATTGAAAGCCCGCAGAAAGTTTTGGAAAAGATCGGTAAATTTGGGAAAATGTCAAAAATGGTCAAAAATGTTTAAAATCAACCCAGGAATAGTGCATTGAAAGCCCGCAGAAAGTTTTGGAAAAGATCGGTAAATTTGGGAAAATGTCAAAAATGGTCAAAAATGTTTAAAATCAACCCAGGAATAGTGCATTGAAAGCCCGCAGAAAGTTTTGGAAAAGATCGGTAAATTTGGGAAAATGTCAAAAATGGTCAAAAATGTTTAAAATCAACCCAGGAATAGTGCATTGAAAGCCCGCAGAAAGTTTTGGAAAAGATCGGTATATTTGGGAAAATGTCAAAAATGGTCGAAAATGTTTAAAATCAACCCAGGAATAGTGCATTGAAAGCCCGCAGAAAGTTTTGGAAAAGATCGGTAAATTTGGGAAAATGTCAAAAATGGTCAAAAATGTTTAAAATCAACCCAGGAATAGTGCATTGAAAGCCCGCAGAAAGTTTTGGAAAAGATCGGTAAATTTGGGAAAATGTCAAAAATGGTCAAAAATGTTTAAAATCAACCCAGGAATAGTGCATTGAAAGCCCGCAGAAAGTTTTGGAAAAGATCGGTAAATTTGGGAAAATGTCAAAAATGGTCGAAAATGTTTAAAATCAACCCAGGAATAGTGCATTGAAAGCCCGCAGAAAGTTTTGGAAAAGATCGGTAAATTTGGGAAAATGTCAAAAATGGTCGAAAATGTTTAAAATCAACCCAGGAATAGTGCATTGAAAGCCCGCAGAAAGTTTTGGAAAAGATCGGTAAATTTGGGAAAATGTCAAAAATGGTCGAAAATGTTTAAAATCAACCCAGGAATAGTGCATTGAAAGCCCGCAGAAAGTTTTGGAAAAGATCGGTAAATTTGGGAAAATGTCAAAAATGGTCGAAAATGTTTAAAATCAACCCAGGAATAGTGCATTGAAAGCCCGCAGAAAGTTTTGGAAAAGATCGGTAAATTTGGGAAAATGTCAAAAATGGTCGAAAATGTTTAAAATCAACCCAGGAATAGTGCATTGAAAGCCCGCAGAAAGTTTTGGAAAAGATCGGTAAATTTGGGAAAATGTCAAAAATGGTCAAAAATGTTTAAAATCAACCCAGGAATAGTGCATTGAAAGCCCGCAGAAAGTTTTGGAAAAGATCGGTATATTTGGGAAAATGTCAAAAATGGTCGAAAATGTTTAAAATCAACCCAGGAATAGTGCATTGAAAGCCCGCAGAAAGTTTTGGAAAAGATCGGTAAATTTGGGAAAATGTCAAAAATGGTCGAAAATGTTTAAAATCAACCCAGGAATAGTGCATTGAAAGCCCGCAGAAAGTTTTGGAAAAGATCGGTAAATTTGGGAAAATGTCAAAAATGGTCAAAAATGTTTAAAATCAACCCAGGAATAGTGCATTGAAAGCCCGCAGAAAGTTTTGGAAAAGATCGGTATATTTGGGAAAATGTCAAAAATGGTCGAAAATGTTTAAAATCAACCCAGGAATAGTGCATTGAAAGCCCGCAGAAAGTTTTGGAAAAGATCGGTAAATTTGGGAAAATGTCAAAAATGGTCAAAAATGTTTAAAATCAACCCAGGAATAGTGCATTGAAAGCCCGCAGAAAGTTTTGGAAAAGATCGGTAAATTTGGGAAAATGTCAAAAATGGTCGAAAATGTTTAAAATCAACCCAGGAATAGTGCATTGAAAGCCCGCAGAAAGTTTTGGAAAAGATCGGTAAATTTGGGAAAATGTCAAAAATGGTCAAAAATGTTTAAAATCAACCCAGGAATAGTGCATTGAAAGCCCGCAGAAAGTTTTGGAAAAGATCGGTATATTTGGGAAAATGTCAAAAATGGTCGAAAATGTTTAAAATCAACCCAGGAATAGTGCATTGAAAGCCCGCAGAAAGTTTTGGAAAAGATCGGTAAATTTGGGAAAATGTCAAAAATGGTCAAAAATGTTTAAAATCAACCCAGGAATAGTGCATTGAAAGCCCGCAGAAAGTTTTGGAAAAGATCGGTAAATTTGGGAAAATGTCAAAAATGGTCGAAAATGTTTAAAATCAACCCAGGAATAGTGCATTGAAAGCCCGCAGAAAGTTTTGGAAAAGATCGGTAAATTTGGGAAAATGTCAAAAATGGTCGAAAATGTTTAAAATCAACCCAGGAATAGTGCATTGAAAGCCCGCAGAAAGTTTTGGAAAAGATCGGTAAATTTGGGAAAATGTCAAAAATGGTCGAAAATGTTTAAAATTAACCCAGGAATAGTGCATCGAAAGACCGCAGAAATTTTTTCTGGGTCTACCAGCGCTAGAAATTTTTTCTGGGTCTACCAGCGCTAGAAATTTTTTTTGGGTCTACCAGGGGTAGAATTTTTTTTTTTTTTTTTTTAATTTTTAAAACGTTATTTAGCTCTAGGCGGCGTACAGGGCTCCACAGATGGGTTTGGGTTTGGGTTTGGGTTAGAGTTAGGGGTTGGGTTGGGGTCAACCCAGGCAAAGTGCAGACATGAATATCGGGCACTGGAGGTGATTTTCCTGGGTAAAAGACAGCCATAAACGTCGGCGCGACCAAATACGACGACATACGACCATTCTCAAAAGTGCCCAAAATGCACTAAAATTGGTTTTAAATCAGCACTCATCGATCAAATACAAATATTATATATTTAATACAAATATTTGACCTTTTTAAACATTAAAACCGGGCCCAGGAGGGTGATTTACCCGAAGAAATGATACTTTTGACCCGGCAATTTGACCCTAATTGCAGTAAAAAAAAATGTCCACAGTGTGGCAGAGTTCTGCGGGTTCCATAGCGGCCCAGTGCGTACATTGGAACATGTGGAAAAAGTTGGAAAAATGTTAAACATGGTCGAAAATGGTTAAAATCAACCCAGAAATAGTGCATTGAAAGCCCGCAGAAAGTTTTGGAAAAGATCGGTAAATTTGGGAAAATGTCAAAAATGGTCGAAAATGTTTAAAATCAACCCAGGAATAGTGCATTGAAAGCCCGCAGAAAGTTTTGGAAAAGATCGGTAAATTTGGGAAAATGTCAAAAATGGTCAAAAATGTTTAAAATCAACCCAGGAATAGTGCATTGAAAGCCCGCAGAAAGTTTTGGAAAAGATCGGTAAATTTGGGAAAATGTCAAAAATGGTCGAAAATGTTTAAAATCAACCCAGGAATAGTGCATTGAAAGCCCGCAGAAAGTTTTGGAAAAGATCGGTAAATTTGGGAAAATGTCAAAAATGGTCAAAAATGTTTAAAATCAACCCAGGAATAGTGCATTGAAAGCCCGCAGAAAGTTTTGGAAAAGATCGGTAAATTTGGGAAAATGTCAAAAATGGTCGAAAATGTTTAAAATCAACCCAGGAATAGTGCATTGAAAGCCCGCAGAAAGTTTTGGAAAATATCGGTAAATTTGGGAAAATGTCAAAAATGGTCGAAAATGTTTAAAATCAACCCAGGAATAGTGCATTGAAAGCCCGCAGAAAGTTTTGGAAAAGATCGGTAAATTTGGGAAAATGTCAAAAATGGTCGAAAATGTTTAAAATCAACCCAGGAATAGTGCATTGAAAGCCCGCAGAAAGTTTTGGAAAAGATCGGTAAATTTGGGAAAATGTCAAAAATGGTCAAAAATGTTTAAAATCAACCCAGGAATAGTGCATTGAAAGCCCGCAGAAAGTTTTGGAAAAGATCGGTATATTTGGGAAAATGTCAAAAATGGTCGAAAATGTTTAAAATCAACCCAGGAATAGTGCATTGAAAGCCCGCAGAAAGTTTTGGAAAAGATCGGTAAATTTGGGAAAATGTCAAAAATGGTCAAAAATGTTTAAAATCAACCCAGGAATAGTGCATTGAAAGCCCGCAGAAAGTTTTGGAAAAGATCGGTAAATTTGGGAAAATGTCAAAAATGGTCGAAAATGTTTAAAATCAACCCAGGAATAGTGCATTGAAAGCCCGCAGAAAGTTTTGGAAAAGATCGGTAAATTTGGGAAAATGTCAAAAATGGTCGAAAATGTTTAAAATCAACCCAGGAATAGTGCATTGAAAGCCCGCAGAAAGTTTTGGAAAAGATCGGTAAATTTGGGAAAATGTCAAAAATGGTCGAAAATGTTTAAAATCAACCCAGGAATAGTGCATTGAAAGCCCGCAGAAAGTTTTGGAAAAGATCGGTAAATTTGGGAAAATGTCAAAAATGGTCGAAAATGTTTAAAATCAACCCAGGAATAGTGCATTGAAAGCCCGCAGAAAGTTTTGGAAAATATCGGTAAATTTGGGAAAATGTCAAAAATGGTCGAAAATGTTTAAAATCAACCCAGGAATAGTGCATTGAAAGCCCGCAGAAAGTTTTGGAAAAGATCGGTAAATTTGGGAAAATGTCAAAAATGGTCAAAAATGTTTAAAATCAACCCAGGAATAGTGCATTGAAAGCCCGCAGAAAGTTTTGGAAAAGATCGGTAAATTTGGGAAAATGTCAAAAATGGTCGAAAATGTTTAAAATCAACCCAGGAATAGTGCATTGAAAGCCCGCAGAAAGTTTTGGAAAAGATCGGTAAATTTGGGAAAATGTCAAAAATGGTCAAAAATGTTTAAAATCAACCCAGGAATAGTGCATTGAAAGCCCGCAGAAAGTTTTGGAAAAGATCGGTAAATTTGGGAAAATGTCAAAAATGGTCGAAAATGTTTAAAATCAACCCAGGAATAGTGCATTGAAAGCCCGCAGAAAGTTTTGGAAAAGATCGGTAAATTTGGGAAAATGTCAAAAATGGTCGAAAATGTTTAAAATCAA